>NC_092809.1:78964934-79064934 GCF_040954645.1 Diabrotica undecimpunctata | reverse complement strand
GAATGTCCGAATTAAAAGAGGCAATCCGTTCCACATTGGTATTAGTTAATACAGACTTAGACTTAGACCAAATCTAAATAATGAAGACTGAATTATTTGTTCTCAACTTTCCCAAATTTTACGGCCTTTTAAAGAAATAAAAGTACAATGAGTGGCTAAAAATACTTGAAGGGTAGTTCAGTGATTGTTATGGTACGCTGCCTGCAAGAATCTTGCAATAAAATTTTAGCAAACGGTAACCTCACATTAATAGTATCTGGCGTAGTACAATTACTAATATCGGATTTAGCAACAAGATTTAGAGGGATAGAACAGAGTGGCACATTCTCATTATGTACATTTATGGATTCACGATTTAAAGTGCAGGGATTTTCTGATAAAAATATAGATAAAAAACAAAAGAAAGAGTTAAGAAGCTGGTTATTTCTATAAAAAAAGAAAAAGAAGATTGTACTATTGAAAATCAACCAGTACAAGAAAAAGAAACCGATAAAGATGACTTAAGTCCATGGTGTAATTAATTGGACATGACTCATCTAAACGTACACCTGTATCGAGAGTCACCATGTATATCCTAATTTAACCACTATATTCATAAAGTATTGTAAATGTAAACACATGTTCAAAATCAAATCAAAATCAAACGTTAGAGAGCAGTGCAAAATTCAAGATATTGTAACATGGGGAAGGCAGCGTAAAAGGATGTGGTACAGTGATGTAAGACGAATGGATCAGAATAGACTCCCAAAAATTGCCCTAGAAAATAACCCGCCAGGTTCAAGACCTCCAGGAAGATCACTTAAAAGATGGAGGGATAGTTGGCAATCTACCTCCCAGGAAATTAACCAGAGGCAGCTTTAGAATTAAATAGATCGAAAGATCTCCAAGAAGTAGAAGAAGAGAAGAAGAGTTTATTTTTCAAGTTATAATAAATATATCCTTCAGTAGTTTCTTTCACTTCAATAAATATATACATAAACGATAATAGTCATTATGTTTGTTTATGTAGGTATTCTCTTACTTGAAACTACTGTTAAACAATCATAGCTACTTGTTTACGAAAATCAGTTTTAAGAGCTGTAGACGCAAAATTTCAGGCCAATGCTTTTTAAATGTATTCAATTTTTCGAATCCTGAGAAAACTAACAAATATTTTTGAAAAATTTAAACGCAGAATGAAAGGTTACATTATTACCGAGAGCTGAAAGTCCCTTAGAATAAACAAGAAGTTTGTTTGAATGAGATATTTGAAATTGAAAATCACACTAAATTTTCTCTATTTTTCACCCCTGTAAAAGAGGAAGTAAAATTAGCTATGAAACAGTTTGAATGAGAAAAAGAAGTAAGCTTAGACCAAATACCAGCAGGAATTATTCAACTGAAGAAAAAAATTAAATCGATAACAATATTCACTCCATTTACAGAAAAGGCGGTGACCCGCAATTATTTTAAGAACTTCTTTAATAGCCTCCAGTCAACAATTTCCTAACCATGTTTAAAAAACGTACGGAATGCACTGTATATACTAACCCAAGTCGTCAACATACTTGTTGTTGCAGTTATGTATTACGATCAACTTAAAGGTTATGCAGGACTCCCCTTCTATAGGTACACAGGCAAGCACATGCGGGAGAAAAAAGATTTGTCATATCGTTACATTATGTCAAATTTTAACGTTGAATATTTTATGGTCCCCTTTGGGTTATAAAACGAATGATCGACTTTTTCTCGCACAGATCCCTGCTATGTAACTTTACAAAGCGAGTTTGCTGGGTATTAAAGAACCGTCCATGGCATCATATAATTTTACGCTAATATTTCACGTTCTGCGACGCATTCCACGTTTGACACATTGTTTTTTTTAGTTTTCTGTCATTCTATTTGTTAAATCCTATCTCATTCTCGTCACAGCGTCAAGGAGCAGTAAATGTGTATACTGAACGGGAGGCATATGTCTAACAGTGAACGTTGGAGATTTTTCGAGTTTATCATATCTTCTTCTTTGAGTGCCTCTGCTATCGGAGATTGGATATCATTAGGGCGATTCTAATTTTGTTTACTGCTGTTTTGAATAATTCGTTAGTGGTACAGTCAAACCACTCTCTTAAATTTCTTATCCAGGACATTCTTCTACGGCCTGGATTTCTGCGTCCTTGGATTTTTCCATGCATTATATTTTGTAGGAATGTGTACTTTTGTCCTCTCATCAGGTGGCCAAACTATTCAAGTTTTCTCTTTTTTATATTCATTATAACTTCTGGATCGTTATTTATTCTGCGTATTACCTCTTCATTTGTAATTTTATCCACCCAACTTATTTTTAGTATACGGCGGTAGCAACACACCTCAAAGCTTTCAAGATTTTTAACATTCTTCTGTTTAAGAGTTAATGCCTCAACAACCGTAAAGCAAAGTACTGAATACATACTAAGTAGTTAACTAAAAGTGGACGTATGCAAAGAGATGTATGACGTAATCGTATGGTATTCGCTAATAATCCTGTCACGTAATATGCCACACATTTCTGTGCGTTAATTCGTTTACGCAACTAAGCCTCTTTTGACATAACATATATAGGAGCAAAGATATATACCTATAGTCCTTTTAGTGTTGATGTATTTGATTTGTACGTCGTAGTATTCTATTAGTTAAATGGTACCATTTGAGGTACTTTACGTCACGATTGGACTAATAGGATCGAAGATACATAACTAAGGCCTTTTTGCCAAGCTACTCTATTTAATTTTTATATCTCATTATATTATATTAGTTAAATTCTATCATTTAAGGTACGAAACGTCATGATTGGACTAATAGGACCGCAGATACATAACTAAGACCCTTTTGACAAGCTGATGTATTTTATTTTTCTATCTTATTGTATTCGATTGGTTAAATCCTATCATTTGAGGTACTGTACGTCACGAGTGGGCCACTAAAAACAAAGATACGTAACTAAGGCCCTTTTGACGTGATGCTGTATTTGATTTCTATGTCATCGTATTCTATTGGTTAAGTGCTATCATTTGAGGTATCGTACGTCACGATTGGACTAATAGGACCGAAGATACATAACTAAGGCCATTTTGACATGCTAGTCCATTAAATTTTTATACCTCATTGCATTTTATTTGTCAAATCCTTTCATTTGAGGTACTGCACGTCATGATTGGACCAATAGAACTAAAGATACACAACTAAGGCCCTTTTGACATTGTTCTGCATTTGATTTTTCTATCCCATTGTATTATTTATGTTAAATCCTATCATTAGAGGTACTATACGTCACGATTGGACTAATAGGACCGAAGATACGTGACTACGGCCCTTTGGACATGTTGCTGTATTTAATTTTTTTGTTTCATTGTTTTTAATTGGTTAAATCCTGTCATTTGAGATACTGTACGTCACGATTGGACTTATAGAAACGAAGATATATAATTAAGGCCTTTTTGACATGCTGCTATATTTGATTTTTCTGTCTTATTGTATTTTATTGGTTAAATCCTATCATTTGAGGTGCTGTACGTCGCGACTGGACGAATTGGAGCGAAGATACAATAGGTAGTTGCAATATATCATAACCCGTTACTTTTAACCAAACATGATGCCAGAATGATTTGTAGATGAAAAAAATATATATATATTCTTAAATTTACTATTTCGTCGTGGGTAATATTATATTCAACAACGATGCCAAATTTCTGATGCTAAAATGATTGATAATGAAAGTGGGATATACATTTTCATGTATATAATGGCAGCGAGTAAACGGTAAAACCCTGAACTAAATATATATAATATTTTCACTGTACCATCATTTTAGACTCAAACATTTTCTGGAATAAACTTATATAACTCAGTAAGGGATAAAAAGAGAAAGCGGATATTTTAAAATACCAACACGGTATCAAGACTCTAATCAATGAGATGGTTCAAATTCTTGTAACAAGTACGGGAAAACAGTTATTAAGGTCTTGTAAAGTAGCGTCGATATACAGATGCTACTTTGCAAGACGATGCTAAATTGATGGTAAAAGCATAATGTATCGATGCGAAAATGATAGTAGGATGTATGTATATATATATATATATATATATATATATATATATATATATATATATATTGTGATGATGTTTTAATGAGCAATGAGTGTTTTTTAATTATATATATATATATATATATATATATATATATATATATATATATATATATATATATATATATATATATATATATATATATATATATAGGGTTTTTATCGCGGTTCTCAAAGAATTAGTTTGAAAGCACTTTTTTAAATTATCTTTATTATATCTATTATGAAACACACATATATATTTAACATAGCCAATGTAAATTTTAAATAAACTATCTCTAAATTGAAATTCTTATGAAACTGATTAAATTATATAGACAATGTAAATTTTAAACAAACTATCTTTAAAATTGAATTTGTTATGACACTAACTAAATTATATTAACAAAATTTTGTACCTTTCTGTCACTAAATGCCTAAATGAAACTGTTCTCCACTATATAGATTTTAATCACCACTCAATGTCTTCGTTCTCAGCCTCGGTTATCCTTGTTTTTGTGAAATTACTTTTTCCAATTATCAGCTTCCACCAATTTAAGATATTTTTCTTCTTAATAGCATTTATATTTATTCTTCTTTTTAATACACCAATATCCAATCACCATATAATTATTATAAGTTGATTTAGACTAATCTCCAATCATAATATAATTTTTAATTTCTTCCAATATCCAACCAATATTCTTCTAATATACTTTCCAATACTATCAAATTTTAATACTAAATCACTGATTATTGCATACTTTATACTTTCTTCCTAATCACTAACTGTAACTAATTGTCTGACTGCTTACTGACTGACTGACCTGCTGACTGAACATTTTGAATCCAAATCACCGAGTATTTATACCTTTTCAATGTTCCAGAACCATCTGGCAAGAAATCATATTCGAATTGTTCTATTTTCTAAATATATGAATTTTCTGGAATAGTCTATCTCGCAAACAGGGTTAACTCTAGTGTTCTAGAAAATTCTTTTCATTTCTATCGAGAATTTTGTTGACATTCAGGCTTTTCAGATCAGAATATAAACTTATGTTTAAATTTAAACAACCTAAATTAATACACTACACTATTTCAAATCCGTAACTATATGTAAACTAAATATTTCAAACTAACAAATAACCCCACTTTATATTCGTAATTATTATATAAATGTCTGTCACTTATTCAGAGTAGGTATTTTTGGTTGCCTATATACATGGCTAACTTAAATATATTTACAATATTATAATTATTAAAAAAAAACTTTTTATACTTATATGCTAATTTCTTAAAAATGCCCTCACATAAATATATTTTATAGAATATAACTTATAAATTAATTTTTTAAACACTATTTTTCTTTCTCCTAGTATATATATATATATATATATATATATATATATATATATATATATATATATATATATATATATATATATATATATATATATAAGAAGTACTTGTGACTCGTTTGGAACAAATATATAACTGTTTTGGATGGGTTGGAGTCAATAAAGGGCTATTGGTTAACTATTTTTTTATTCTTGAGCTTTCAATTGTGTTTACAATTATTATCAAGAGCTAAAAAAGACAAAATACTTACAAGGTTGAACTAAAAAGAAAAAACAATTTTTGTTAACTTACCAAATAAAAATTAGTTTAGTAAGTAAAAATTACTGCTAATACATCTTCAAAATATTTAATATAAAAATATTTTATTCCAATAAATGTTTCTCCGAAAATTTTTATAATTTTGAAAACATTTTTTTAATACAAAAATAATTGAATTTATAAATAAGTTCAAATAGCAACCAATTACAAATAGCCTCAATGTCATAAATGCCAACATAAAATTTTTATTTTTGACAATTCTATTGCCAAAAGTAAAATTTCGTTTAAACATTCTTTTTTGTTTAGTAACAAAAAGAAGAAGATTTATTCACCGTTGACAGATGTCTGAAAGAATGTAACAGATATATGGAGAATTAAATATGACATTTTACAAGTTTTAGATATAAATCATAAAGAAAGAATATAATTATAAATTTTACTTAAATTTTGTAATAAGTCTAACTTATAAATGTAATAAGTCAATATTAGTGTGTTGCGAAATCTCATTCCAATGTTTTTTAACACTACTTATGATTAAATTACTAAAAAGTAGTTGCCTAGAAAAGTAGTTGCCTACCTAAAAGTGTCTACTAGGCACTTCCTAAACACAAAATTCATGAAACAGTCAACATTTTCAACAATCATAATCAACATAATATACAATTTACAGTTGAGGAAGAGGTGGATAATTCTCTACCATTCCTTGACATGAGAATTGTAAGAGGTACAGACAATATGTTGAAAACCAGATGGTTCAGAAAACCCATATGTAGTAATAGATTCATAAGCTATTACTCTCATCATCCAAATAAGATGAAAATGAACCTTATAACAGGATTAAAAGAACGTGTTTTAAAACTTTCTCATCCAGATTATCTACATGAAGATCTTCAATTGTTAAAAAATATTTTAATTGAAAACTCTTATCATCCAGATATGCTACATAGGATGCTTTTTTCTTAATTGTTAATATAAATAACTTAACACCATTTTTTGCTAAATCTCAAAACATTGTATCTAACAATCAGAACATGTATTATCATTCACTACCTTTTATACCATCATTAACACCTAAATTAATACAAACACTAAAGGTTATTGACAATATAAAAATAGCAACAAAGAACATCAAAACTATTTCATCTTTATATTCCAAAACTAAATATCCTATAGACAAATTTGAAAAAAACGAATGTAGTATACAGCATTAGTTGTACTCAGTGTGAATCTGACTATGTTGGTGAGACCGGAAGAAATCTTTCAAATTGCATTATTTCTCACAAAAGTGATTGCAGAATTAAAAAACCATCTTGTGCTTTGACAGAGCATGTAATCGATAAAGACCATATTATGGATTTTGATAACATTAAAATTTTATGTAGTGAAAGTAATAAATTCAAAAGGACTTTTTTGGAAATGGTTTGTATTAGCGAAAGTGATAATAGTTTAAACAAAAGATCAGAAATTCAAAACCTAAGCAAAATTTATAATTATATTATTTCTTTATAATTTATATATAAAACTTGAAAAATATCACATTTTTATTTAATTTTCCATATATCTGTTACATTTTTTCAGACATCTATCAATGGTGAATAAATCTTCTTCTTTTTTGTTACTAAACAAAAAAGAATTTTTAAACAAAATTTTATTTTTGACAATATAATTGTCAAAGGTAAACATTTTAAGTTGGTATTTATGACATTGAGGCTTATTTGTAATTGGTTGCTCCTTTAAACTATTTATAAATTCAATTATTTTTTTGTTAAGAAAATGTTTTCACAATAATTATTAAAATTTCAGGGAAGAATTTATTAGATAAGGGCGTTTTAGTATTATTTCTTTTTGACATCTATTTGCAGCAATTTTTATTAACGAAACTAATTTTATTTGGTGAGTTAACAAAAAATGTTTTTCTTTATAGTTCAACTTTGTAAGATATTTTGTCGGATTCCACTACGAGGTGTCGAACGAGTAACATCGTTTTATATTTTGTCGTGCTTACTAAAACATAGTGCAAAAACAGTGAACATAAGTGTACCTTCAACTACAAATAAATGTATGTATAATTCACTCATTACTAGTTGAGGTTTGTTTTTTGTTTCAACTGATTAAAATCACAAAAGAAAAAATTTAAACAGGATTGCCTTAGAACCGGCAATCTATTTTTATTTTAAAATGAATAAAAAGCTGAAACTTTACCATAACACATAGAAGCGAAATTATAATTTCAACTAAAAACGCAATTGCTTTTGACTACATGAGCAGTGGCGTACCAAATACCAAAACAGTAAATATGTCTCAAACACAAAACCAAGTTTTATCCTATGTATCAGTAGCGAAAACAATTCCACGGCCAACTTTCCCAAGCAAACATCAAGCCATTGTGATGCATGCCGAAGAAAATCTGAAATTGTACGATTACGTTAAAGCTATAGGTGATATAATAGGCCCTAAACAAGTCTCCTTTGTATCTAGGATATCAAACAATCGCATTTGTATCTATCTTTCTAACACTAATCTTGTTGACCAGCTCATAGATTCATATCCCATAATACAGATAGGAGATGTTTCTTTAAATATCCGAAGACTTATTTCCTCTGCTAAAAGAATAATTATATCTAATGTATTTTCGTTCTTACCACATGACATAGTTGAAAATAGCATTAAAAATCTTGGACTTCGCATCGTATCTCCTATATCCTATTTAAGAGCAGGCATTCCTGGGGACGAATATTCACACGTATTAAGTTTCAGACGCCAAGTTTACGTATACCCTCCCTCCGAAGATTTTGAATTACAAACATCAGTACTTATTTCCTTTGAAGGGAATGAACACAGAATCTTCCTTTCTACAGATAAAGTACATTGTTTTATCTGTAAACAAACAGGACATATAGCCTCCAACTGTCCAAATCCTCCAACAGACAATACAATCCCAACCGAATATATACCAACAAGCCCCAACTCATCCGTAAAAATTTCATCTCCCTCTACACATAATGCCAAAGAGCCACAAATCGAAAATAAAGACTCCAACACTGAAACTCAATCCAACACTGAAACACAATCAGACCAAATTGACATAACACAAATATCTCAAAAACGAGGACACTCTGAAATAGAAACTCCTAGTGAACTAACAAGCCCTGAAATTCCTGAGAAAGAAGCTCAACCATTGTTAGATATGCTTCCTCCTCTATCAGCTTCCCCCAAAAAAGGTCTCAAAGCTAAGAAAAAAAGCACAAACCTGATACTCCAACAGAATTAGTATTAACCGAATCCACCAAGAGAACAATCCAAGAAGCATACAAAAAGAACACACAAACATTTAAAATACCCATAGACAATTTCTTTTTCTTCCTTGAAAATAGTTTTGGACATTCTGATCCTTATTCGGAAGCGAAAAACCTCACGGATGATGTAAAAAGTCTACTTTTAAACCTGCATACTATATATCCAAATCTTTCAGATAGATCCTTAAAAAACCGATTTACCCGTCTAAGTAAAAAGATCAAAAAACAACTACAACTAGAATCCTCTGAAGCCACAAGTTTATCAGACCCAATTTCATCAAGCGATCTAACTGACGATGAGTGCCTTTCCGATCGATCCCAAAGGTCGCAGCACTGAAAAATCCCCCCTTCTAATATTCTTCTCATTCAATTTAATCCAGTGGAATTGTGATGGGTTTTACCCCCATCTAGAAAATCTCCAACTGCTTGTTGCTGATACTTCACCCGATTTCATTTGTTTGCAAGAAACCAATTTCTCTAAAAACCATAATCCATACCTTAAAAATTACGTTGGCTACCACTTTATACGAACATCACACGCACGGGCTAGTAGTGGGAGCTCCATATTTATTTCTACAGATATATTTCACCAAGAATTTCACTTAACAACAACTCTAGAAGCCGTTGCCGTTACTGCTTGGTGTCCAAATAAAATCGTAATTTGCAACGTATATATTCCTCCCTATTATACCCTAACAGCTCTCGAAATTACAAATCTAACTAACCAACTTCCTGAACCATTTATCTTAGTTGGAGATTTTAATGCACATAGCACTATGTGGGGTTCCAGTAATACTTTCGGTAGAGGTAAAATGATTGAAAATATCATAATCAATTCCAACCTTAATTTTCTAAACACTGGAAGCAGCACATACTTTCATATTCAAACAGGTACTCTCTCTTCCATTGATTTAAGCATATGTAATCCAGAATTATCTACTCATCTTACATGGAAAACACTGGAAAGTCTCTACGGCAGTAACCATTTTCCCATTTTAATTTCTAACAATGATAACTCACAAAGACAAAGCCAAATTAAGTGGAAAATTGCTCACGCTGACTGGGATCTATTTAACTTAATTGTCAAGGAACAAACAAATGAAATCTCCTTTACGAATTCTGCTGATGAAGATCTTAACATGTTGATTAATTGTATTATAACTTCTGCTGAAAAATGCATCGGTAAATACTACTTTGATCCCTCCAAAAAATATGTTCCGTGGTGGAATGAATCATGTAAACTAGCTGTAAAAGATTGTAAAAAAGCATTAAACCGATATCGTAAAACTAGAAACCAAGCGGACATAATAAATCTTAGAAAACTAAGAGCTAAATCTAAGCGAATTGTTAAAGAAAGCAAAAAGAACTCATGGAACAAATACATCAGTAGCATAACTTCCGACACACCTTCTAGTCAAATATGGACTAAAATAAAACAGATGAAAGGTAGATATACAACATACAAAATTCCAGCCATTATAGAAAATAACAATGTCATAACTGATGACCAGCAGATTGTAAACACACTTGCCAAATACTATTTAAATAAATCTAAACTTGATAACAACTGTACTGGACCAACAAACATAAAAAATAAATGTGTTGTACGTAAGAATCCAAATTCCAATGATCATCCTGTCAATCTCCCACTAACAATCGACGAATTAGTCGAAGCTGTTAACTCCTTAAAGATCAGTGCTGCAGGGCCGGATGGCATTCCATCGATATTCCTAAAAAATCTACATGAAGGTACCCTAATAAAGTTACTAGAATTCTACAACAACATATGGCTAGGTAACCAATTTCCAACACTTTGGCGACAAGCTTTAACAATCCCACTCAAGAAAAATGATGCTTCTGCCAATACAACTATGTCATTTAGACCCATCTCATTAACGTGCACACTTTGCAAACTCCTGGAAAAAATTGTCAACAAACGCTTATTTTGGTATCTTAAAAAACATAATATTATCAATACCGCTCAATCAGGATTTCGTCCAAATCGTTGCACGATGGATAATCTTATCACTCTTCAATCCGATATCATAGAAGCATTCTCTAATAGAAACGACCTTATAACTGTCTCACTCGACATAGAAAGTGCTTTTGACACAGCATCAAGGCCGGCAATTCTAGAAAAACTTAAAGAGTCTAATTTATCTGGAAACATATATCTATTTGTTGAGAATTTTTTAACTAACAGAAGTTTCAAAGTTTCTGCAAATGGTAAAATGTCTCCCTCATATATCCTGGAGACAGGAGTACCTCAAGGATCAGTCCTCAGCACTACCTTATTTTTACTGCTTCTTAACGACCTTAGTTCCTTAGTACAACCCCCTGTCAAACATAATATCTATGCGGATGATCTAGTTATTTACTGCTCGGGTAAAGTAACAAGCTCCACTAGCACTCTTTTGCAAAATACTATTGATAACATTTCTCACTGGTCTAACAACATTGGTTTTAGCTTCTCGCCTACAAAGTCTAAAGTGATTAACTTTAGCAAAAAATATAAACAAACTCTTCCACTCATAAAATTAAAAGAGCATCCACTACAAGTAGTTGAAAATCACAAATTTTTAGGGGTAATTTTCGGCAAAAAATTAACATGGAAGAGACATATAGAAAAAACTAAAGCCAGTGCCTCAAAAAATATAAATCTCTTAAAATCACTAGCCAATCGACAATGGGGAGCCGAAGAAGAAGTCCTATTAAGTTTATACAGAGCCCTAATAAGATCTAAGTTAGACTATGAATCGATATTATATATTTCTGCCCCTAAAACTTATTTAAAATCACTAGATACAATTCAAAACACTTCATTAAGAATATGCATTGGAGCCTTCAGATCTAGCCCTACAGAAAGCATATATGTCGAATCGTGTGAACCCCCTCTAAATATTAGAAGACAACGTCTACTAAACTCCTATTTTGCTAAGGTCTCTGCAAACCCAAATAATATATCATTCCAACTTATTAAAAATTTTCAATTAACAGGTGCACAAAGTAGAGCTACTGCCAATTCATCACTACAGTTTCTATTGCCACTCTTAGAAAATTTTGACCTAAATCTTACCACCCCCATTAATCAGCCCAATACTCCACCTTGGCTAAAAATATTACCTGACTTTAACGTAAATTTGTGCAGATATAAGAAAATGGAAACCTCCACGATACTCATGAAACAAACTTTTAATGACATAATTAATAGAGGCAAGTTTGATAACATAATATTCACAGATGCATCTAAAGACGAAGAAAGTGTCGGATGTGCTGTTACTTCCACAAATAACAGACTAGCAATGTATAGACTACCCAAGATGACCAGTATATTCACAGCAGAACTCTACGCTATACTTAAAGCTCTAGAGGTTCCAATGCAGGGTACCAAAAACTTAGCAATCTGTACAGATTCATTATCATCCATAAAGTCCATTAGAAAAATCTACACATCAAATCCTTTAGTTAAGGAGATCCACGAAAGATGTACAGCACTTGCTAAATCCAACACTTCGGTTTCGATGATATGGAATCCTTCACATGTTGGTATAAAAGGAAATGAGAATGCTGACCACGCAGCAAATGAAGCACGTCGCTCTGACCTTACAGATGAAAAATGCCAATTGTTTCAAGATATAATAATTAAAATTAAAAAGTTATCTACCTCAATGTGGCAAAATCAATGGAACAGGTGCACTACCCAACTAAAGTCCATCCAACCAAACATTTTAGGACCTAGAATTTTTTCTACGAAAAGAAAATCGAAGACCATCATTAGAAGGCTTAGAATTGGGCACACCCGGCTAACCCACGGATATCTGATGGTCCCAGAAGAACCTCCAAACTGCCAATATTGCAACTCCCGTCTAAGTGTACACCATATACTTGTAGAATGTAACCAGTACGCAGCAGCACGGATCAAACATGGTATCCACGGAAGTTTATGTGATATCTTAAATTCCAAAAACAATATGTCTAATGTGATAGAGTTCCTTAAAAACTGTAAATTATATCACCTATTGTAATTGTACCACCTATCTATATTTCAATTTTGTATTCATCTGCTAGTTTTTTATTTTATTTTTTTTTTAGATATCAATGTAACTTAATTTATTGTTTTCTGTAATACAGTTCCTCGTGTCAATGGCCACAGCAGCCGAGTAATTTGAAATAAAAAAAAAAAAAGATATTTTGTCTTTTTTAGCAGCTCTTGATAAGAATTGTAAACACAATTGAAAGCTCGAGATATTAAATAGTTAACCAATAGCCCCTTTTATTGACTCCAACCCATCAAAAACATTTATATATTTTTTCCAAACGAGTCACAAGTACTTCTTATATATATATATATATATATATATATATATATATATATATATATATATATATATATATATATATGTTATATGCATTGTACCAACTAATGTTGCTGACCACGACGATTCCCAGGGTATCAGGTTTCTACTTCCAAGTACCAGAGCCGATAAGGATCCGTACACATGCAGAGTCAGCGGGACCCAAGGTTTTTGCATATTCCCACTGAGTCAGCAGTTTCTAATATTATAAAAGCACTTGTCGCTCTTTATATTCATTCATTTTTCTTTAGTCTTAAGTACAGTATAATCAAATTTGTAACACGTAACTTTGTTTATTGTATTTTGAAATAAATTTAATTTTTAAAAAGTCAAAAAGGTGTTTCGTGATATAAAAAGTGGCGCAAAAGTCAGTAGGATCTGGAACGTTGGCAGAACAAGGAAGAACTCACTGACAACGGTGGATTCTAATCCTTTAATCAGAAAAAGAACCAATAATCTCCAAAAAAGCAGCGGCGTCCTAACTTTGCAGTAATCTACGGAAGGAACACCAAGTAAAGCCCCTGGTAGACAGCTGTCGAGAACAAGACGACTTCATGTTTTTGGAACTAATGTAAGTCTAATATTGAATCATCTCGAATATAATTTTTGTTTTATACCATATTATTTATACCATACTGTTCGATATTCCAATATTAATTGAATATTTTTGATAGTTGCTTCAATAATTATATACTTGGCGATTATTCTGCAAATCGTCAATTTTTATTTTTATTAAACGATTATTTTTGTCGATTATTCCGCTAATCAGACACTGTCTTAGAAAAATACTTTTCGGATATTTTGATTTATTATTTTGATATTTTGATTTATTATTTGATATTTCTATTTGATTAATTATTTAGTTAAACAATCCATAATCTTATATTTTTATTTTTTTTTCCTTTTTATTTTTCTATTTCGTTTATTGATTTATTGACCACCATGAACGATAACGGCAACACTCCTCGTCCTGCTTCTCGTAATGAGAACCAGTCTGAAATAGAACCTTATAAATTATCTGAAATATTTTCTATCGTACCCGAATTTGAAGGCGATCAAATATTTTTAAATGCTTGTGATTATGCCTACAATATGTCTACTCGCGATCAAAAACAACTATTAGTAATTCACATAAAAAATAAATTACGCGGTAGAGCGGCACAACTTATAAGTTCAAGAAATCCATTATCGTATCTAGAAATCAAACAGCTTCTTACTTCTCATTTTGGGGACACTAGAGACCTATCTTCTTTGATACAAGATTTACAGAGAGTCAAACAACTTCCGAATGAATCGGCTCTTACATTCCTCAATCGTGTCCAAGTCCTTAATGCAAAAATGCATGCCAACATACAAAAATCTAACCTCTCTGCTGTAGAGAAACAGGCACAAATTGTTTTAATCGAATCAATGGCGCTTAATACATTATTGACGGGCCTGGATCCAAGGATCGCTCACATCATTCGTGCTAGTAATCCAAAAGACCTTCTTGAAGCTCAAGTCCGCATCAGACGAGAGTTACAATTATCCTATTTCGAAGTACAGAAAATCAATCGACCCAATCCTTCAAAACCCAATCAAAACAATCAACCCATCAGAAGACCAAACCTTCAACTACATAGATGCACGTTTTGTGGACGTATGGGCCACTCGTACAACGAATGTCGATCTCGACAATCCCAAAATAACTCGCAAAATTCCAATAATTCCCATAATTTTAACGGTTCCCGAAATTTTAATAGCAATCAAAACTTCAATAACTCTCAAAACAATGGCTTTCAGAGACCAACTTTCAGTTCAAATAATAATTTCCAAAACAATAGACCCAATGACCAACAAAGACCTCAATTCGCACCAAATCAAAATAATTCACAAGTACGCGCTTCTGTAATCCATAAGAATCCTAATTTTTCAAACGATAGGCACAGAGCTCATTTCGTTAACTATGAACCTGACTATATTAATGACTATTCTTCAGCTCCAGATGAAAGCTATCAATACGAAGATTTCTCTGATAATAATAATTATTCACCTCCTGATTATTACCATTCATTCGATCAATCACTCGATTTAATTGATAGCCAAGACTATCAGGATTTTCTCGCAGTCCCGAACCAGAACCACCCACCAGACAATACCAGTTCAATGAACGAATCTTTGTCTCAAATACAGAATCAGATTCAAACTCTAAATTTGGACGACATGAACACATCTCTGAACTTTCCAGAACAGAATTTTCTCTGAGCCCTCTTCTTGCTGTGAACTCTAAAAACCTGTACTATATAAAAGACGCATCGAATACATTTAAATTACTTATCGATACCGGTGCTGGTATCTCTATCTTTAAAGAAAATACCGCGAAAAATTTCAAACCACGTTTTTCCGAAAAAATTACAATACAAGGTATTACAGACCAAAAGATTTTTGTCACTGAATCAACTTTAGTCCCGTTTCAAGTAGGAAACCCCCATAAGGTGTTTATCCATAATTTAAATATTGATTTCGATGGAATCTTAGGCCTCGATTTTTTAGAACATTACGAATGTACAATAGACATAAAAAACAAACAACTTATCACAAACTTTAAAACATTACCTCTCTACAAAGTAGAAACTAATTCGCTTAACAATGAACCCCCTAACCAAATTAAAATAGATCCTAGATCCGAGCAAATATTCAAGTTAACATGTCATCTGTCAAATACAGATGCAATTTTGCACAAAAAAGAAAAAGATAAAGTCCATATCCCCAACGCATTAGTACACGTAAATGAAAAAGGAGAATTTCTAACATCCGTAGTAAATGCAAACGCAATTCCCAAAATTATCGATTTTTCCGATATCGTAATTGAACCTTATTCAAACTATCCTATCCTAAATTTCCAATCGAACGATAACTTGGTAAATTATTGTTCTGATAAAATTGACCGTACCAACAAAATCAAATCTCGACTTCGAACAGAACATCTTAACGAGGAAGAACAAGAACTTATTACAAATCTTTGCTTAAATTATGAAGACATATTTTACTTAGAGGGAGACAATCTCACTTTTACCAGTGAGATTAAACATCAAATTGAGACTAATAACGCCAAACCCATTTTTACGAAATCATACAGATATCCTCAGGTCCACAAAGAGGAAGTAAAATCTCAAGTAAATAAGATGGTCAACGAAGGTATCATCCGACCCTCTACTTCTCCTTGGTCATCTCCTGTTTGGGTTGTTCCCAAAAAAATGGACTCTTCTGGAGAACAAAAATGGCGAGTAGTAATAGACTACCGCAAGCTCAATGAATGTACCATTGACGATAAATACCCTCTTCCTAATATCTCCGATCTCTTAGACCAGCTTGGAAAGTGTCAATATTTCACAACTCTTGATCTTGCCTCCGGGTTTCATCAGATCGAAATCGATCCCAATGACATTCCTAAAACAGCCTTCTCCGTTGAAAACGGACACTATGAATTTACTCGCATGCCTTTTGGACTTAAAAATGCACCATCCACATTCCAGCGTGTCATGGACAATATTCTTTTAGGTATTTTGAACGAACGATGTCTTGTCTACATGGACGACATTATAGTATACTCTCCTACCATTCACGAGCACATTTCCCGTCTTACTGAAGTTTTCAAACGTCTTCGAAAGGCTAATCTTAAAATCCAGCCTGATAAATGTGAATTTCTCAGGAAAGAGGTGGCGTATCTCGGACATCTCATTACCGAAGATGGCGTCAAGCCTAACCCTTCAAAAGTCGACTGACTGTATTAAACGATTTCCTGAACCGAAAACACCGAAAGACATAAAATCCTTCCTAGGTCTAGCCGGTTATTATCGTCGTTTTATCCCCAATTTTGCCAAACTCTCTAAACCTCTCACTAGACTACTCCAAAAAGACGTTTCTTTTAATTTTGATCCAGATTGCAGGCAAGCTTTTGAAGATTTGAAAAACGCTTTAATTTCTGACCCGATTCTGACCTATCCAAACTTTGAGGAACCATTTGTTCTCACAACAGATGCAAGTGCATTCGCCATCGGCGCTATATTATCCCAAGGCCCCATTGGAAAGGATCTACCTATAGCATATGCTTCACGTACCCTGTGTAATGCTGAAACACGATATTCGACCATTGAGCGAGAGCTTCTTGCCATCGTATGGGCTGTAAAACATTTCCGACCCTATCTGTTTGGAAGAAAATTCACCCTAGTAACTGATCACCGTCCACTTACCTGGTTATTTTCTATAAAAGACCCTGGAAGCAGACTAGCTAGATGGCGCCTCAAGCTTGAGGAATACAATTATAAAATCATTCTTAAACCGGGAAAAACCAACAAAAATGCAGACGCCCTTTCTCGAATTAAAATCAATCATTTTAAAGAATGTGCGAATTTTCATAAGAAAATATCAGTATTAGCATTGTTTAAATAGGACTAGTTAGCCAACGCAATGTATAAATTTGTTTGATTCTAATTGAGACAGTCACTAGATGTCACCACTCTTTCTGTCTCAATAGATTTTAATATACCATTGTTTGTTTGATATACATTATACTAGATGGTGCTATGTGAAAAAGTTAAGGACTAAACTAAACGTCCATTTTTGATCCACTGAATTAAATTCACCAGCGTTGCAATATTTCACTGACATAGTAGCAACAGGTTTACTTACAAATGTTACAAAAAACAGACCTTGAATCACTTAAGATATTCATTTAAAATAGAGTTATTACTATCAACTAGTAAATATCGTGTCAACTAAAATTGTACATAAACGTACTGTGGCTTCTAAATCTTCCTATATCTAAATAAGTTTAAAGAATTTAAATATTTTATTTTATTTGGAAGTGTATTACAAAAATTTGGTCCGAGGTAAGTAAAACATTTTAATTATATGTGTTTAAAACATAAAAAAACATTGTATGAGAAAACAAATTAGGTATTTAGAAATAAATTTTACCGGATACTACATACATTCGATAATATTTGAAAAAAGTGATTTTAAATTAAAATAATGTTACTTCCATAATAAATAAATGGTTTTTTACAGATGGCCGGAAATATTTGTTGTTATTACAAATGTGGTTTATCACCATACAATATTCATGGATTAAGAATGTTCAGATTTCCGACAAAAATCCTTCGGCTTGTCAAAGATGGATATTACATTAATTACTATTTAACTGGGAATAAGCCACAATTAAAGGTTAAAATACGTTTATTGACGTTTCAATTTCCACTTCGGAAATCGTTCTCAAAATACAAACATTAGTGTTTGTATTTTGAGAACGATTTCCGAAGTGGAAATTGAAACGTCAATAAACGTATTTTAACCTTTAATTGTGGCTTATTCCCAGTTAAATAGTAATTAATTTAAAATGCCACAAGAAAATAGCTTCAGAACAATATATGGATATTACACTCTGGTAAGTAAATAGAAACTTTTTTTATATTCTTTTATTTTACACCGTTTCCGTTACGTAATTAACTTGAAAAAATGTTTAATTTTTTTTTCATTCATCATTTTTTATTATCGCCAGGGTGCACGCGTCATATTCGAGATGCATTAATTTGAATTTTACGTTTTCGTTGGTATTATAATTATGATATAATAAACTTCGGAAAAACAAATTAGTGAATAAATATCAAGTTAATAAACATAAACAAAGTATTAGATATTTAAATATGTATTTCTTTAGCTATTTTTAGTTATTGTATTGAAAAGTAGAAATAAGTTCATCTTTATCGGAGAACTAATTTATACAAAGGTCCACCTGGGAAAAAATTATTGGTTTCACGTAAAAATTTTATACAGATATTTGAAGGTTCTAAAAGATATATAAGGGTTAGTTAATAATAAATCTGTGAAGACATACAGGTGATTTTGGCTATAAATGTTTTTTATCCAGTTAGAGAAAAATAGTTAAAATAAAAATTGTAGATTCAAAAAGTTCTTCCATTTGTGAGTTTCTAAATTAAAATATATAAAGAATTCACCAAAATAGTTGCAAAAAACCCTTGATTTTGCAGAAATTTATAAATTTTAATAACTTTGTTTTTGCATAATGGTATGTAATGTAACTAATAAAAATAGTAAGGATTTGTTTATCGTAGAAAGCGATTATGTAAACAACTTTTTGTTGACCTATCCCAGTTTAAAAAAAAATTATGTTTTACGTGCCACAGAAGCCAAGATATTGCAAATTCTGCAATCGCGCTTCATTTTGAAAAAGTTCAAATCTAAAAAAAAACCGAGCTCAAATGGTTCTCCATATAAATTTTTACTTCTTTACCGCATATACCATTATGTAAGTTGGAACGCACAATTCAGATCTTCATTTAGGGTCCCTTCAATTTTCAGCTCTTACTGTTAATAGACAATGGAAGTATGATTTTAAGAATAAAATTCTTTGGTTTTAAATATAAAATGCTCTCTTGCCTAGTAATGGTCATAGAAGATTCTGTTTTTTTTAGAAAGTGTGTTTTTCACCAGTTTTTCATAAGCCTCTAAATAAGTTTGTGTCATAAACGATATCAACGTTATTATAAATGTTTATAAACAGATTAAATAACCTATAAACTATTTGCTTATTAATAAGCATATATTATTATGCTTATTAATGCTTATTATTAATATTAATAACTTATTAATTTCCATAATTTCAAGGAGCTATGTTACATGTCCTTGCCCAAAAAAGAGTTATTATAATTTATAAATAACTGCAAAAATAAGGTTTTTTTTTGCAACTATTTCGGTTAATAGTTTCATGTATTTTAATTTGGATACTCTCAAAAATTACATAACTTTTTATGATCTACAACTCTAAAAAAGCTGAAAAAATCTTAAACAGGTATTTAAAGTCTCTAAAAGGTATATGAGGGGTAGCTGATGATATTGACAATTATGTGAACTTCAGCTAATTTTGCTTTGCTTTTTTATTAAACAATCGTAAAAAGTGAAAAAAGTTTATGCGCATAAAACGTTTCTTATTCATGTTAGAGATATATGGTTAAAATAAAAGTTATAGATCATAAAATGTTCTCTAATATTGATATTTTTATAATTAAAATACATAAAGAATTGACCGAGATAATTTAAAAACCCTTATTTTTAAAGTAAAATTTATAAATGTTAATATAAATATAAATAATATAAATATAAATAACTTTCTTTTTTGCATAACGATATGTAATACAACTATTTAAAATTATGGCAGTTAATGAGTTTTTAAAGTGTGCTAAATATCATACAGAACGACCATACAGTTTATGAGTTATTCAATTTGTTTATCCAGGAGACCGATTATTTAAACAACTGTACTTGTCCAAACAGTCACTCTAGGGTTATTTTGTAAATAGATATCGATTTTTATGGCTTCGTTTTAAATTATTAAAAAAAAAACATCAAGATTATATTAAATTTGTTTTTAAAAATCAGTTTGAAGAATAACAAATTTTTAGCATATAAAAATTTCTAATAACTTTGACTTTTTTATGTCATACACTTGTATGTAGGCTCACTATAAAGCTAATAAAAAAAACATTTAAAAAAAAAACCAAAACCTTCTATGGCCCAGAGGAAATCAAATAGCATTTTTTTTCTTATTTAAGAAATTGCCAATATTTTCATTGTTTATTAACATTAAGAGCTGAAAAGTGAACACATTGTAAAATAATATCTAAATTTTATAATTCGATTTATAAATGGCATACACAGTGAAGAAGTAAATTAGTTTTGAAACATTAAAATAATGGTACTCGTAAAATATCACCACAGAAAAATGCAAGGGAGATCTGTCCGCTGCAATTTCTCAGCTTGTTTCTTGTTATTGGTTATGGAAATTTCTGTTTTTTTTTTTAAAGTGCTTTTACACCAGCTTTTCATTGAGCCTACGTACAGCCGTATGACATGAAAAATATCAAAAGTAGTATAAATGTTTAGAAGCTAAAAAGCACTTTTTCAAACTGTTTTTTTTTTAATAAAATGTTGAAGTTTATAAATAAAGCTTCAAATAATCGATTGAAAAAACGTCAAATAACTGTCAAAGGTTAAACACCCTTTTTAAAGTTCCTCACGGATTTTAAAGATTTAAACAGTGTTAAACAGATAAAGTAATTCATCGAAGAGTTAACAATACGAAGCGAAGTTCTTTAATCACAATGTGATAAGAAAACGAGTATCAAATTTGGTTTTATATTTCAATAGTCGAATTTAATTGCGGCTATATTGGTGTAATTAAAGAAAACCAGTGAAAATCCCAAGAAATAGGTGAGATCCTTTTTTTCTTTCTTTCCAGTTTGGAAGAGGGTCCATTAGGTACTCACATTTAGGTATTGTGTTACGGTCTGGGTAACCAGGACTACACATCATGAACAGCAATTAAATATTTACATTTACACAAAACAACTTCAATTCCAACCCAAAATCATATGTCGTTGACGCAGTCTCTAGACCTCCTTCCCGTTCGTTTTCTAAAAGGGAACAAGTTATTGTCATGCACTCCATTTTGAATACTGTTTTATTTAAATATAATAAAGAAATTGGTGAAATAGTTTATCCAAAAAATATTACTTTTACATCTCGCATTTCGAATAATCGAATCTGCATTTTCCTCACTTCTACCGACATCGTTGATCAACTAATACACCGAACGTCATAATTAATTCCACCGTCATCTTTATCTGCAGGCTTCTTTCTGCGACCAAAAGAATCCTTATTTCAAATGTATCTCCTTTCATCCCGCATTCCTAATCGAGCAGTCCCTAAAAAATACGGAACATCAGATGATCAATAGGCATATATCATGAGTTTTCCTAGGGTAACATTTGAAATAGCTGACAAGGTGAACTTCGAAGTGCAATCTTCTCTGTTAATTAACCATGAAAATACATCCTTTAAAATATTTTTATTCTCTGACAGACTATAGTGTTTTCTTTGTAAGCTTACGGGTCGTACCGTGGAGTCTGATTGCAAAGTCTCCAGTTGACCAGATCAGACACTCATTGCAGCTAATGCTCCTCCCTCTTCTTCATTTTCAGCTGACTCTAAGGAGTCCTTAATCCTGAATCCTTAACTTCATCAAAAGAATTTCTATCTTCGGAAATTGAGTCCATCTCCGTTAACTGCATACCCATCCTGGCTGCCATTATGGATTTATCCATCTCATGTCGTACTAATTCAAAGCCCATGTTGGCAGTAGGACAAAAAAGGGGACACTTCAATGACAGTTCTCATGATACTCCTACCATCTATCTTCATCCGGTATTCTTGCTCTATTAAGTTCTTTTCCTCCTTCGACATTTTCAATGCCACCGAAACCAGCCAAAAAATGTCCAAATCTAATCTTTGATTGGATTACTCGATGAAACCTTATTATATTTCCGCTATAGAAATGATTTACAAAGATAATCCGACTAATTTTACACTCAATTCCACGCAACTTATTACATTTCTTGAAAACTCTTTTGTATGTATCACCCCACTACAAGAAGCTTAAAAATCCTCCAACATAGATGGTATTCAAAAGGACTTATTGCAGCTCTACATAGGTACAAGGAAAAGATCACTAAAAAACCGTATCACTAGAATCTTAAAAAGTTAAAAGAACAGCCTATCTCCGACTTACAAGAGTATATATAAGTGCATCCTCTGATAAATCTTCTGATGTCAAATCTAATCACAGCATACATGATGAATAGAATTTCTCCCTTTCTCTCGCATTTATTCATTTTTTCTGCTCTCTGTATATTTTTACTTCATCTTTTGCCAAATTTAGACACGATATTTAATTAAGTAAGAAAACTTTATGTACATCAAATACTAGCCCAAGTCCAGTTTGGAAAAAAAATTGTTAACAAAAAATAACCTTAAAATATCCAATCTCTTTTTTAATCGAAAGGTTATCCTTGACAATTAAGAGACAGCCAAGATTCTGGCAGAAAATTTAAAATAACAGTTTTGCAACAAATCTGGACCTAACTATATATACTCTTTTCTTCCTTCGCCCTTTCATTATTCATCCTCAGTTTCACAACAAGATACCAATCATCCGAACTCTCTTACAAACTATTTCGAACTAAAAGCTGCACTCAAATCCTATAAAAACACAAAAATTAGGGTTTTCTAGAATTATCTTGAAAAATTTCTCGAAAATTCCTTAGGCACCAACGAACCTCTAAATGAAGCCAGTAAATTTACCGCTGACATACCGCTGACAATCGTTAATGAAAGATCTTGCCCTAATCTATACTAAGATAAAAGAAAAATCATTACAAAAAAAAATTTTGTTAAAATCCTTTATAAAAGGTACATAAATTAAAAAACCCAAACGGGCTATGTCATGAAGACAAATTGTTTTCGGAATCCATATTCCATCATCAGTGTCTAGGTGTACATTTTTTGAGCCACTAAATATCTGGGTAAAAACCCGATAAAAGTTATATGTTACAATTTAGTTTACATTATTTAGTTTTATATATTAGGATGTTAAAGTTACCAGTGGATATGATAACTCCACTCTCATTTATAAAAAAAACTGTTTCACAAATCCAAGGCAATAAAACTAACCTTCATCCTATGAATTTAGTCATCCTTCATTCCTATATCCTAACTGTTTCTCCTATCATCTTCTTCAACAACACAGTTATCTCTGACAGTCAATTCATTTCTGACACACTCGCTAATGGGGTTGAAGACAGATTCAATAAAAGTAATATAGCTTTTACTCCCAGTTCTTTACGCGCTCAATCTTTCTCCACCATCTCGTCAACTCCACACGATGTCAAGTTTATGAACGGCTTGTTTACCCTAAATAAACTAAAATTTACCTTGTTTTCATTTACAAAATCTGCTGATGATCCCGATGATATCCCTTATATATTTTTAAAAAATCTCTCTAATACATCTCTCTCCAAACTTCTCGAAATTTATAACCTTATCTAGAACACACAAAAATTCCCAGATGTTTGGCGCAATTCTATAATCATTCCAATTAAAAAACCTGACCAGCCCTCTATAACTCCAATATCTTTCGTCTGATTTCTCTTACTTGTATTACCTGCAAACTTCTTGAAACAATGATCAATGAAATACTCACGTGGTTCGTTAAACAGTATAATATTATTCCCGACGCTCAATCCGGCTTCCGACGTAATCGGTCTACTATTGATAACTTTTTTATTTTTCAAACACACATTTCTTAAGCAATCTATAATCAACAAGATGTCGTAGCAACTATATTTAACGTTGAAGGGGCATTTTGTTCAATCTCCAGAAAAGCAATCATTGACAAAAACTCCCACTATAATTTAAATTGTAATATTTTCTCATTTGTAAAAAAATATCTAATTGAAAGAATCTTTAAAGTCCTTGCCAAGGGTAAACTTTTTCGATCTCTTCCTCAAAATTAAGGTGTCCCTTTAGAATCTGCATTAAGTTTAACTTTATTCATTCTTGCCATCAACGAAATTTGCCTCCCATCAAATATGTTCAATACGCTGATGACCTAATCATTTACTGTCATCTTAAATATGTCCCATCCTCATATAAACTTATACAAAGTGTAGTAAATCTACTTCAAGATAGATTTAACAAACTAGGATTATCACTCTCTGAGAGCAAAACCAAATTAATAAAATTTTCCATAGGGATTTTCACTCCCTTACCCCAAATTTTATTTAACAATTCTCTACTTTCTGGTGTTAATTATTATAAAATTCTCGGTTTTATGTTTGACTCCAGATTAAATTGAAAAAATCGAATCTCTGAACTTAAAATCAATTGTTTTAAAAGGTTGAACATTTTTAAACCCCCAGTCATCTTCAATGGGGTGCCAATAAAACTACTTCTAGGTCTGAGCGCTTTTCGCTTTAGTCCTATTGAGAGTGTATACCGTGAATCTAATGAACTTTCTCCTACCCTAAGACGATAATCACTTCTACTTTCGTATGCTGCATCAACATCTGCAAATCCATGTAATCTTGTTCATTCCCTAATTGCCACAATGCCGTCTTCTTCCACTAACAATAACCAACACCTTATCATAAAACCTATACCTCAATTAATTTGTCCACTACTTAAAAATATTGACCTTTTTCTGACTAGTTTATTTCCTCTACATTTACTTCCCCTCTGGGCTAAAGATATCCCTTCAATATATACCTCACTCACTATTTTTAACAAACTTGAATCTTCTAACCTTCTTATAAAGAAAGCATTTTTAGAATTTAATTCTCTATACAGATGCTTCTAAAACTACCACTGGTATTGATTGTGCAGTAACCACTAAACATGAACTTGTAAGATCATCTCGGTTACCCTTAATATGCAACGTTTGCACAGGTGAACTATATAGTATTGTGTTGGCTTTTAAATGCATCTCACATCAAAACAGACATATTGCCATTTGTTCAGATTATCTTTCATATATCCATTTAGTCAATACAATTTTCACTGAGCACCTATTAGTTCAAAACATTCATGACATATACCAAAATCTCTCTGCTTACGATGTAACAGTCTCTCTCATATGGCTGCCTTCTCACACCGGAATTACTGGTAATAAAACAGCAGATCATTTTGCCAAAGAAGCTACCAACCATGGGGTGACTGAAGTCACTCCAATTCAACTAGCTAACGAATCTCGAAATTCGTTTTTAAAAAGTCGGTAGAGGATACTTGACAAAACTTAGAGCAAAAGAGCAAAACAACTTTTCATAAACTTCAATCTTTTATTGGTCATCTCTCCCTAGACTTCATAACTAGAAGAGAAGCATCGACTATTACAACTACGAATCAACCATACCAAACTTACCAACTGCAAACAATTCACCAACCTGTATAAAGCACTGGATTTGAAACCTACTCTAAGGAACTAGAGAATTGTCTACCTCTTCCTTAACTGTAAATTGTATATGTTGATTATGATACTTGAAAATGTTGACTATTTCAATAATTTTGTGTTTAGGAAGTGCCAAAACTAAATCATCTACATATCTTTAAAAAAAGGAATGAAAAAAGTGCAATTGTTGATACAATCACTGATAACATCATCCTTGATATAGCTACTTAGAATGGGTGAAAGACTAGATCCCATACCCATACCCATACTACCAAAAAAATTAAAAATATGTTGGCATAACTGCCAAGTTATTTATATTTTGAATACAGAACTTAAATTGTTTTTTTACTTTATTGTGCAGAAAATTGCCTTTTTTTTCAGTTGTGTTAATAATAATATTGTTGTAGGTAATGCTGCATTGGAAAGTCTGGAGCTACCCGATTAAAAAAAAAATTTCTATGCAGTAAGCATTTTGACCAAAACTATCTAAATGCAACTAAAAAAAATATAGTGAGGTAGAAGAGGAAGGTTTGTTAACGACACCACGCGTTTTTCATACGTTTTCGATAGCAAAACAACCATCCACGGTGCCAATAGTGTTTCGCACTACATACATTGCTTATTTTAGTTCATGAAAACAATGTTACAATCAATTTTTATCACTAATTGTATCTCTATCACTTTGTAATTTAAAATTATTTCATTAATAAACAGCTCATTCATTTAAACTTCTCATTCATATAAACAGAAATACAAAACTGGTGTTTATATTATAAAATACATAAATAAATAAAATAAAGGATACTATTTATTAAAGTGTTGTTAATTATTATTCCTTTTATCCCAACACATAGATTAATTTGTCCCTAAATATGTGTTGCCTCTTGTTGTGGCATATCGATGTGTTTTTTTTTATATTTAATATATTTTCAAACGTCATTTTAAAGATTAAAAGATTGAAAATTTAATTTTCTCAAAACATACATAAAACCATTGTTTAAAAAGATTTTCTTTTTTAAACAATGATAAAACTTAAATCTTGACTAAAAAATAAACCTCCGCATGAGTGTTCTAAGACGATAGCAATCGAGTGTATTTCAATTAAATATTAATCCTTTTCTAGCAAATCATATAACCAAAATAAATATCTGATAAACTAATAAAAATTAAAAAAAAGTCAGCATTTACCTACTTTATTTAAGTAGATTACTAACCGATTTAGATTTAGCAAGTCTCAAAGTATAAAAACAATTTGAAATATTCTCTCGAAATAGTCAAGTTATCTTTCACTAGACGCATACAACGATAATATCAATAAGCATTTTATTAAAGTCTTATATTTTCTTCACAATCTGGCATCCGTGTACAGGTTTGTCTTAGTCATGAGACAGGTAAAAATATACTCGAATAGAATCCTGCCGAGAATTAAGTTTCTGTTAATAGTTTTTTAAATTTATGACTAGAGGCCGCCATATGACGGCAGAGTAAAAGTCAAACGTTTGTTCCATAAGGATTGTCTAACTAGTCCTATTTAAACAATGGTATTAGCTTCGAATGATACGGAATCTGACGAAGAGCTAAATGAAATCAATGAAGAAGAAATCACTGAACATTTTAATAGATTTGTCGAACTGTAT
Organism: Diabrotica undecimpunctata; assembly: GCF_040954645.1. Taxonomy (NCBI): domain Eukaryota; kingdom Metazoa; phylum Arthropoda; class Insecta; order Coleoptera; family Chrysomelidae; genus Diabrotica; species Diabrotica undecimpunctata. Next base: position 79,037,112 of record NC_092809.1, on the reverse strand, counting down.
AAAACTAAATCACTCATTGATTACTCTAAAATTGAAATATCTAACGATCAATTACTGGACAAATCGCATAAGAATATCATCACCTTTCTTAGACAAAATAAAATGGAAGAGATACATCATAAAGTATTAGACGACGTCTTTGACGAAAACGACATAGATTTTAACTTGTCAAAGATCAACATATTGGGCAGTAAAACTATCAAAAATCGGAAATATTTTATCATTCCCCTTCCTTTTGATCCCGAAACGGTAGTACAACACCTATTCTATATCGTTTATGTCGCACAAAATGAATTTAACCTATCGCAAATCTATTACGTCGAAAATCAACTAGAATTACCAATTCTAGAAATATTTTCATTTATCTTTGCCCATAAAGAAATAAAATTAAGAATTTGTCAAGATGTTATTAAAACTCCGGAACAGGATGAAATACCCCAAATACTAGATCATTATCACCATGGTAAAAGCAATCTCCATCGGGGTATAAATGAGACTATACGAAGAATAAAAGAAAAGTATAATTGGCAAGGTATCACAAAGGATGTAGAAAACTTTATAAAAAACTGCGAAATCTGTCAAAAAGTAAAGATCTGTAGAAAAAACTTAAGTAACCCGTTACTCATCACCGAAACACCTAAAACACCATTCGAAAGAATTAACATAGATCTTTTCGAATACTTTATATATATATTCTTTATATATATATATATATATATATATATATATATATATATATATATATATATATATATTATATATATATATAAACCTCGTTGTTCCTGTTTTGTTCCTGAAGCAATTTTTTTGATCGTGTCCAGAGAGTTCAACCCCAGAAATTTTAGCAATAATCCCAGAAGTTTCAGTGCAAAATATTATGTGAAAACCCAGGTAACATTTTGTGTTTAATTTTCAAAGTAAAGTAGACATTTTTTTCAAATAACAATAATTGCTTTCATAACAATTTAAATAATGTAATATGTATAATACATTGAAAATCAAGGGTGTGGTTATGCTGTCAATTTATTTGTTCTTTGTCGTCAGTATAAATGTCGACATATGACAGCTAGCCTTAAATTTTCTATGACCTTTGGTTATTTTGTTTTTTTTTTAAGAGGTTAACTTTATGAAGTTTCCTTTTAATTAAAAGATAGATCTTTAATTTTAATAATCTATTTCTGCCACAGTTATAAATAACTTAATAATAGTTTTGAAAGTTTTTTGTAGCGTTTCCCAATTGTAAACAGATAGGACATATGTAAGTCTTTTTTATATTTTATTTTTGTATAAACCCATGTAATTTGTTTATCTGTTTGTGTAACTGTTTGTTTGAGACAAAAATAAATGTTTATTTCATTTCTCTGAACCATTTTGTCTTTTATTGTAGAAAAATCCCCTAACTTTATTTGTGTTTACTTTTTTTTAGGAAAGAAGAGCCTTTTTTCCTTCATCCAGCAAGTTTAGGATCCTTCGAAGCGGCGTCCTTTTTTTCTTAAATAGCTAGAAATCTTTCTTGTTGTTCTATTTGTTCATTTGTCCTAGAAAATTCATGTAAGTAACCCCTTTTTATTTTTTTGTAGTTAACCTAATCCAACCCCCTTGCCATTTACTTATCCACGACCCCAGCTCTCCTAACAAACCCTGAGTGCCGTTTGCATACGTTTTGATTTATTTTGCTTTCCCTATCTCGAGCCCCATAATTTCTGTCCCTAATTTTCTACCCCTTATAATCTTACCCTATGGTAGACAAAATAATATTTCGTTACAAACTTAGCCTGTAGTAGATTAAGTTTCGTGTACTTGTTATAGCGAAAATTATTTAATTCAAAACATTACGTAAGTACCTAGATACTTTTAAAATGTAGCGGCCTTGGGAAAAAAACAATTCTAAGCATGAACTTGAAGAAGCAATAGAGGAAAATTGCTATCAATTAGAAGATTTACGGGGCTACTATGTAGAATGGAAGAGAAATATTAAATATCTCTCTAACAATAAGAAAGGTATAGTGACAAATGTGTATGAAGGACTGTGCTCTGAACCTACTAAATTCGAGGCCATTACTTAAACAACAAAAGTACCAAAATCAATCGTATATGCCATTATAGGAGGGACATCTACGTCAAGAAAATAGAGAAAAGATAGTGGCAAGTTCCAAAAAATGGGAAGCATATTGATTCAACCTATAAGTACAACAGTGCAAGAAATGTATGCAGCTAACATGTGCCCACGATTGAAACTTATCGACAGGAACTGATGATGATTAATATATTATTATCTACTATACGAACAAATGATAAACTATACTAAAAAAAAAGTATTGAAGAAAAATACGTTTTATGCCACCTCAGGTATCCAAACTGAAATCCCTCAACATGTCGAATCACGTGCAGAGAAAAAGCCAAAAATTACAGAAGATTAATGCCATTATGTAGTTATTGTCAAATTAACTCCAATTTACACCCCTATATAAGTTGTTCACTTTATTAAAGAGAAGCTAGGTATCAAGGAATATAATAGATCCCCTTTTTCAAGATGCCGACATAATGAGTGGTTCCTGTTTGTGACTATGCCAGAGCTTTTAATTGTGTAAATCACATTTTGATAAAAAAAAATAAATTTTTACGGAATTTGAGGTTTTTCTTTGAATTGGTTCCAATCTTACTTGAGGAATACGAAACAACTAGTGATAGTAAATGATACTGACTCTAGTCACAAAACTATTGTATTAAGAGTACCACAAGGTTCAGTATTGGGCCCACTACTTTTCCTTATCTTTATGAATGACATCAATAACTTAAAAATTGATGAAAAAAATTTTCTTTTTGCTGATGATCCCAGTATCACCTAGAGCAACTCTAATACTACAACTCGTTTTGCAACTATAACTTCTGATCTAATTAAAATAAAAACATGATCCGAATGCAATTTACTCTCTTATCGTGGATAAGACAGTAACATTAGCCTTTATATTAGCTCTTCAACCCTTGCTTCTTAATAAAAGCCAGATCAGTATCGTTGATTCTGTAAAACTTTTTGGTATTTTTATAGACAGCAACCTTAAATGGTCCCTTTATATCGATTTGTTAAGTAAGAAACTAGCCTCAACCTGCTATGCAGTATTATCTGTTTCGAAGGAAATCAATTTAACATCTTCCAAAATAACATATTCTTCTTTGTTCGAGTCTCATCTTTGATATGGTTTTCCTTTTTGGGGTTCTAGTACAGCTGCCCAATCTGATGATATTTTTGAATTACAAAAAAAAAAGCAATGAGAGATTTTAACTCTTCCCTCTTTATATATTTTAGAAACTGTTTGTTTATTTCGTAAACACTACAAGTTTTCCAGCAAGACCTAATCATGACTACTTCACTAGAAATTCGACCTTTGATGAGTATTTACCGATCACGTCCACTGAGTTCGTAAAGAAATCTATATATTATTATATTCGACAAAAAAATTATACAACCGTCTCGCTTTGCAACTTAAATCTGCAACTTCTTTCCTTCAGTTTCGTAAAATGACAAAAGCCTATCTATCTGAAAGACCATATTATTCAGTGACATAATTTTCAGTGACAATAAAGCACCTAACCTAACCTATTTTGTTCTATACCGTTACTTTGTGTTTTCTGTGTGGTCTTGACGGGATTCTGATTAAAGCCTTGAGAGATATTTTCGGTTATACGAAAATCGGACAAGATGTAGGTAACGCATATAATTTTTGACACGTTAAAATAACAATATTACCATTTAACTAATGCGATGTAATTTTTCATTTCTTTTAGATCTGATATAATTTTATCTTCTCTTATGTCCATGATATCTTTTGGTCCTTGGTTTAAAATTTTCCCATACGTAATGTCTGTTACCTGCCGTCTATCTAACAACGAATAAAGTTGTTGTTGAACTTGATTTTCTGTAAAATTACATCTTTGTTGGTGACAATATTTTCTTCTGAATTTTTTATCTTTTGCACGTCTTTCCACCCTATTTGGGTTATTTTGCGTAGAACCTTTCGACTTCTATTTTCTTTTATTGCATTTTTTTGCATGGTTTTATTCCGTTCTGTAGCAAACGCGAATTTTTTTCCTCCCCAAGGATCCATTAGGTAGGCCATTTTCAAGGTGTGGGATTTTGCCTTTGATGTTTTACCCAAATAAGGTACACTTCTTCCGTAATTTGGCAGTATAAATTTGAGAGAAAAATATAAGCTGCTCACAGGAAAAACATTAGCAGTTGAGTTGATATTCATTTATGAATCATTACCACCTTTTAATATCACTATAGATTTTTCCAATATTCATTATTTCTCTGATTTGGTACTACTTTTAAAAATGTAGCCAAGACGAGCAAATTATTTTACAAGTATATTACAAATTATTGAAAACAGTCTAACTAGACATATACGTCTGTGATAAAATAACGATTATAGCGTAGTACATAAGCGAACTCCATTATTTTAATTAACATTTTCATATGAACGAATAGCGTGTGTGTACTTTTATCAAAATTATGAAATTAATTTATATATTTTCTATTTGTGCTTTGGTGTTTTTAGTGCAAAATGTCAACAGCAAGCCCGATTATTTAACAGGTCAGTAGCATAGATATTATTACAATAACTAAAATTACATTATACTAGCCATTAAAAATTGTGCATGTAGGTCCTAAGATATGTATAGTGGATTCACAAATATAGTGTCTTCATTATCTTAATGATCACTTAAAAATTATGGTGAAGTAATATCCCTCTTCATAAATCTTCTGTTGTTGAACATTTGTAAGTTATCAGGACCGACTCACATCCTAGTTCAATATTTCTGCAATTTTTTAATGTTCTAAATTCTAAGAATTCGAATTTAGTAAACTGCTTAACATTTATAATCTTTACCATTGTACCTTGTTATTAGGGTTAATTTTAAGGTTTTCATTAAATTAGTGTTTAAAAAAGAACTATACGTTTACCTGTAGCAAATCGTAAAATACAATGTAAAAGTTGTGATATTTAGCGAAATATTTTTACAATGTGTTTAGTTGAATTGTGATAACGATAACATAGAAGAAGTCCTCGTCATGTAGAAAAGGCTACTTCGATTTAAAAACAATAATTAAAAAAGCGTAAAAGAACCCACATCTCATTTAATGCAAAAGAAAGAGTTAATAATGTGTTTTTAACTTGAATCAATAGCGATATGAGTAAAACTGCGACTGTAGAAGAAACTATCGCTCTGATTCGGACACCAATTTCAGCCGTTCGAAAAATGAGTAATGAATCTAAACTAAAGAATTTACTTCTAAAAACTAAAAGAATTTTTTTTGTATAACAACTGTACGGTGTTTGTATACTGCTATCTGGTCACAAATGACCAATTATCAGTTATTTTCTGACCTAATTTAATAAACAGCAAATACATAAATCTAAGGGCTTACCCTATGACTTACTCTTATTTTATCTATCAACTAATGCACTACAATTAACATGCAATAAGATCACAGCACTATACTCTGCTTTTTACACTGAACTGTTAAACATTTACACTAACTCAAATGGTTTTGTCCTTATGAGTCTTCTCTTTAATTCATTGTTGTCAAGAAGCTGGATTACCTTGACATTCACATCACTATGCAATCTCTGCTCGTGACTTGCTGCTGTTCTGTTGGTTACTTCGGTCACAGTTCCCATACCCAGGTCCAGGTGGAGGTTTCTGTTCCGGATATACCAAGGAGCATCAACAATGTTCCTCAGTACTTTGCTTTGAAATTTCTGAATAATATGAAGATTACTAGCTTTGGTGCAGTCCCAGAGTTGGCATACCAATACTGGCGTCACTACTTGCTTCTAATGGATAAATTATTATAAATGGATAATGTTTAATTTTTTCAAGTCAGCCAATACAATTTCTTATATCTAATATCAAGCGCCCCTCTTTTCCTTTTGACATGGACTTTCCAGCGCAGCAATAGTGTTTTGTTCTAGATCTGGAATGTTACACGTATACAATAGGTACAGGACCGGACTTTATACTCTCCCTTGTGATTCACCAGCTTTGATCTCCCTTAAATCGGTGTACACTTCTTCTTGTTTTACTTTGAGATATCTATTTGCAATGCAAGATTTCTCAATACTTTTTAGAAATGAACGTTCTTAGTTTATAGTTTAAACCATCATGCTAGACTTTATCAAACGCCTGTGCTACGTTCAAGAAGATTGTAGAGCAGACTTTCTTTTCTTCTAATGTTTTTTCTATCATATTCGTTATTTTGTTAACTTGATCTATAGTGGAATGTTGATTTCTGAAACCAAATTGATAATTTGGTATAAGATTTTTTCTTTCCATTATTGGTCTTAATCTTTTCAATAGAAGTTTTTCAAATAGTTTTGACATTATCTGAAGGAGTTATATTAAACTAAAAGAAGTGACAGTGTTGTTTCTATGAAGTTTGATAGTGCGGATAAAGACATAATTCGCTCTAAAGTTTACGCTCTATATAAAGAATAATTAGTGCCGACATTAGATTATTTTTTTACTAAACTCAATGCATATGACACTGGAATTAAGTGCGTTAGAACAAGGTTGTGGAAATCATTAATACTTACTGAGTTATCCCACCCTAAACCATAATTCAATCTCCGCCATAAGCCTGGGTTTCTTGAGTTGTGGAACCCAAAAAGCTCGCCTGGCCTCCTCCAGGCTCTAACATATTCATCAACATGATTTAAAGGAAATCTCGACTCATCAGTAAACATCACGTTACTGTATTGTGTCTAATTTATGTGTTTTTGTGCAAACAAAAGTCTGGTTCTACGATGTGCAGGAGTCAAAGGAGGTACTCTAGCTCGCTTTCTTGCATTTAACCCATGTTTGTAATGCTGATTACGTATAGTTTAAGTATTTACTCTTGTGCTTGTAACTTCTACTAACTAATTTTGTATCGTTCGAGTAGTACTTCGACGATCTCTGACCTCCCATACTTGTAAAGTCGATCCTTTCTAGCTGTAGTCGCATTTGCATGATGCGTATAAGGTTGTCTTCTAATAACTCCATACATTTCATGTCTGATCCAGGTTCTATTTATCGCAGCACGACTAACATTTAACATTTCTGCTGTACGGCATCTTGAGTGACCTTCTTGAAAAAAAGGTATTACCTTTGAATAAGATTAATGCACATCTTCAATACAACAGCCAAGAAAATACAATATGATAATATCACCAGAAAAAACCAAATATATGACAACGTCTAAATATCCACTACGATGTATATTCGAAACTGATGGGAGAATATTAAAGCAGGATGCAAGGTTTAGATATCTGCGGGATCTCTTAATGGCACAATCTGGAAGAACAAACACCTAAGACAAGACACAAAAACAAGAATCTATAAAGCAGCGATTAGACCTATATTAACATACACGGCGGAGACAAGAACTGACACATCTAAAACGAGACGACTACTAGAAACAACAGAGATACAGTATACAAGACATAAATTGATAGGTCACAAAACGAAAACAGGAGTGGAACGAACACATTAGTAGAGTGGCAGAGGATAGGATAGTACGAATAGCACGAGATAAGTCACCAAATACGCAAGAAAAACTAGACAGATGGCAGGAATATATAGCAGAACTGTTCAGTGACAACCAACACATTGAAGTATATGACAACGTCGAGAATGGACCAACAATAACAAAATCAGAAGTAAGATCTGCCATAAGTCGTCTAAAAAACAACAAAGCGCCAGGACCTGATGGAATATATGGGGTATTGAAATTGATAGAAGATAATCAACTTGACATTATGACAGAATTATTTAACCGTATATATGAAACAGGAACTTTACCAAAAAATTGGTACATGTCCATATTTATACCACTGCCAAAAAAAGCAAATACTAAGAAATGTAAAGAACACCGAATCATTAGCCTCATGAACGACTCACTCAAAATATTTTTAAAGATCATCCATGCCCGCATATACAAGAAATTGGAGGAGGGTATTGCTGATGTACAATTTGGATTTCGCAGCGGTCTTGGCACAAGAGAAGCACTTTTTAGCATACAAGTATTGATACAACGAGCAAGAGATGTTAATACATATATCTTTATCTGTTTCATTGATTTCGAAAAGGCATTTGACAAAGTACAGCATGAGAGGCTTATTGAAACTTCGCGAATCGCAAACATCGATGACAAGGATATAAGAATAATAGCCAATCTCTATAGGAAACAAGTAGCCAAGATTCGAGTTGACAATAAATTATCCGATGAAGTCCCAATACAAAGAGGAGTACGACAAGGTTGCATACTCTCGCCTTTGCAGTTCAGTGCGTACTCTGAACATCTATTTCGAAAAACTTTGGGGAAAACGACAACGGCGAAGTCATAAATAATCTAAGATATGCAGACGACACTGTCTTTGTTGCGGATAGTGTTGAAGGATTACAAAGACTGATAGATCAAGTAGTTAACATCGGTAGAAAATATGGAATGAAACTTAATAATAAGAAGACGAAAATTATGATCATAAGCAAAAACCAAGATACAGATGCAAAGTTTATGGCAGACAATGAGGTATTGGATAGAACAGAAAAAATAACATACCTAGGATGGAACATCACAGATAGCTTTGATCACTCATACGAGATTAAATGTAGGATCAAAAAAGCAAGGAGTGCCTTCCAACAGATGAAAAAAGTTCTCTGCAATTTAACCTTGAACTTACATCTCCGACTTAAAATACTTAACTGTTATGTGTTTTCTGTTCTTATGTATGAAGCAGAGGCATGGACACTCACTAATACGTGTTGCAGACGGTTGCAGTCTTTCGAGATGTGGTACTATCGTCGCATGCTCAGAATATCATATGTACATCATATAACTAACGACGCACTAATGCAACGGTTACAAAAAGAACCTGAAGTCTTGAAATCCATTAAAGAAAGAAAGTTAGCATACTTCGGACATACAGTGAGAAATAAAAATAAATACACAATCCTACTATTGATATTAGAAGGTAAAATAGAAGAAAATAGAGGACCAGGACGCTGCCGAATATTCTGGCTTAAGAATTTGAGACAGAGGACAGGTATAACCACCACAGACTTATTTTGAACAGCTGCTAATAAAATACGATGGGCCATTGTGGTAGCCAACATCCATAAAAAATAGGCACTATCAGAAGAAGAAGAAGTCACCAAATAGACGAAGAAGTATTGTCAGACCAAGAAAAAGATGGTGCGATAATTTAAACAATTTCGGAGGCTAATATTGAAGAAGAAATAGACTTTAAAGCCTACATACAAGAAGGAAGAAGAAGAAGAAAAAGAAGCCTTTGACTTTACTTTACTTTACTTAAACAGTAGACCCATTTGTACCTTTCGGTGTTGGGCCGTTTAAAATACAGTTCAATTAAATTACAATATTTGACAGTCTTCTGAGGTGTCCTAGCTCTTAACGAACTTTCTCCATTCCTTCCTATTGGATGCCATCTGTTTGCTTCCTGCCAAGTCTTACCCTTACTCTGCAGTATCTGCGAGATGTCACTGTTCCATTCTTTAATGGGTCTTCCTCTTCTGTTCTTCCCTATTGGTTTGGCGTCCCACACTCTTTTTACTTGTCTATTATTGTCCATCCGGGTTAGATGTCCGAACCATGCCAATTTTTTCTCTTTGATCGACTCGAGTATCGGTTTGATTTTGAGTCTTTCTCTTATTTCTTCATTTCTGATTCTATCAGTTCTTTTTACTCCTATCGTTTTTCTGAGGTATTTCATCTCTGCTGCATGAATTCTGCTCTGATGTCTTTTGTTTAATATCCAATTTTCTGCTCCATATGTCACTGTAGGTCTATATATTGTTTTGTATATTGTCATCTTGGTCTTTGTTGATATTTCTTTGTTATTAAGGAATCCTCTATTTAGTGCTTGGAATAGTTTTCCTGTGTTTTCCATTCTGTTGTTAAGATCATCCTCGATGTCTCCTTTGTTGTTGATTACTGTTCCTAAGTATTTGTATGAATTTGTCTGATTATTTTTTGTTGGTCTATCATTACTTCTATTTGATCTTCCGTCCCTTGTTTTCTTGATATTTTCATTATTTGAGTCTTCTCTTTGTTTACGTTCAAGTTGTATTTGCTTGCTTCTAGGTTCCATTTCTCTAAGTTGTATTTCAGTTTTTCTGCAGTTTCCGCAATTAATACTATGCAAATGCAGTATTTCTTAAATGTTTTCTTACATTCTTTCACTATCTCATCTATTACATTTATGAATAGTACTGGGCTGAGACTTCCCCCTTGTCTAACTCCTTGGGTTGTTTCAAATGGTTCTGACTGTATATTTAACATTCTTACTGTATTTGTTGTTTTCATGTATATACTTATTGTTGCCTTTATCAGTTCTTCACTTACTTGTTTCTTCTTTAGGCTTTCCCATATATCTTTTCTTTTGACTGAGTCGAATGCTTTTTCCATGTCTATAAAGCTTAGATGTATTTCTTTATTTTTCTTTAAGGCTTTTTCTATTACTTGGTGCATGGTGAATATATGGTCTTGTGTGTTGTGTCCTTTCCTGAATCCACTTTGTACATCCTCTAATTTATGTTCTATTTCTTTTCTAATTTTCCTTTCTATTATGGTTTCGTATACTTTTGCTGCTACACATAGTAGTGATAGACCTCTATAGTTCCTACAGTCTCTTGTGTTTCCTTTCTTGTATATAGGTATAATTACTGCATTTGTCCATTCTCTGGGTATTACTTTTCTCTTCCATATTAGGTTATATATGTATAACAATTTTTCTTTTGCTTTTACTCCTATATATTTCATCATTTCTGGTGCTACTTCATCACTTCCTGGTGCTTTTCCAATCTTTATCTTTCTTATTACTTCTTCCAGTTCTTCTTTTTCTATAGTTTCTGGATTTTCCGTGTTTCTCATGGATACTCTCCTATTGTGGCTTTCCTTCTCCATTGTATTCGCTTGGTTTCCATTCAGTATCAGCTGAAAATGTTCCCTCCATCTTTCCATTATTGTCTTATCGTCGTTTATTATTGTTCCTTCCTTGTTCATTATTTGTTTCAGTTTCGTTTCTTTGTTGCTTCTTAGGTTTTTCAGTGTTCTGTAAAATAATTTTACGTTTTCTGTGCTGTTTTCTTCCATTTTTTCCCCGAATTCTTTTTCTCCGAACTTTTCTTTTTCTCTTTCTTAACTATCTATTTAACTTTTGTTCTTTGTCTCTTATAATTTTCATATTTTTGTTGTGTTTTGTCTTGGATGTATTCTTTCCATAATTTCTTCTTTTCTTTTATTTCTCTTTTCACTTCATCGTTCCACCAAGATGTTCGTTTCCCTCTGTTGTTATTTCTTGTGGTTCCACATATTGATTTAGCTGTTTTTATCATCGCATTTTTAAATTTTCTCCATTGTTCTTCTCTTGTTTCTGTTATTTCATGTTCATTGTCCATCTCTTTCTCTAGTCCTTCTGAGTATCTTATTCTCGTTGTTTCCTTTGTTTATAAATTTTGCTTATTTCTTTGTGTTTTCTGTTTATGTTCTCATTTCTTTTTATTTCTTTTCTTTTGCTTTTGAATGTGGTTTCTTTGATTCTTGAAGCCATGAAGCCTTTGAATCTCTGTCAAACATACTTTGAGCCTGCGAGTCCTTTCACGCACATCAAAATCCATCATTAATTCTTGACAACTGTAACGTTAATATTGACAGACATACAGTAACGGAATAAATGTCATTCCAAGAAGTTCTGCTTCCAAGATGTTCTAAGTTTTTTATTAAATACAAGTAAAACGAAGATAAGAATTTTGTTTATATCTTTAATTTATAAAAACTATATATCGGTACCTCGGAGGTAAAGGACACTATGTCCATTTTCTTACTTTTTCAGGAGAGCAGTTTTAAAATTTTTTAAATTTGTATCAGTAAATACTCAAATGTTTCTTATATTTAATATTTAAATTTATAAATATATTATTATTGTGGTATGTATAATCGTTTTTCATTCCATGAAGTCTTATATACCTGAGGTTTACCGTTCATTATTTAAATTTTTTTTTAAATGTGTAGTTGGACATAGTGTTGTTTACCTCTAAGAACTTTTTTAAATAATGTGGCATTGCATGTTAGGTCTTTACGAAATAAACAATACAAACACATTAAACAGCCTATACTATTATTTTATTAGGGGTAAATATTATAATGTTATAATAATTAAGTAAAATAAAATTATAGACGACAAGTTTCAAAATTGTTATAGATGCTCCATATCATCTTCATTTTCTTGTGGGTAATCGTTTGTGGCTACATCGCTATGTGTTAAAACGCATGACCAACTGACGGAACAAATAAAAGGCAGTAGTGCAATTAAGTCATTGTACTTTTGTTTTGTGATTGGTAATGGGATTACTGAGACTTGATTTAATTGGGCTGGAAACGTTACTTGCTGTCTTCGATACCTCATGAAGTCCACTTCATACATATTTTGATTATTGAAATCGGTCTTATAAAAGAACTTTCCAATGTGTTCTTGTTGGACTTGTAGGAAAACACATGTTGACAGTAGAACAGGGTCTTTATTAACATTTTTTTTCTACTTACAAAAGGAGGATTAGATGACAATTTCTTATCGAACAGCGTTTTGAAGTTTTTGAAATCTGCAAGTTCCATATTGTGCACTGTGTATTTACCTGATGTTTGCCTAACTAGTTGTTGCCAGTCCCATGGTGTTAAAATGGCCAAATTGAAGAGTTTCTTTCTTTTTCTTTCGATTAAAGCATGAACAGTGTCTGCTTCCATATGTGTGTGCCCTTTCAGTAAAAACTTTTGAGTGATCGTCTTTATTTGCAGTATCCAAAAATAGCACATTATAATACTTATATTTTTATTTTGTCCATAACAGTTATCGGTCCAAAGAGTGATGTCCTCTACTTGACTACTTGGAATTGTATTGTCAGCCCATTTCAAAATTGATGAGGCAATTTCATTTGCACCTCGGGCCCCTTTTGATTCGTCCCACAATATACATTGTACAAAAGAATCACTGGCATCATGTAACGTAAAATTTAATGACCAAAGCTTACTTTTGTAGAAACTAATTGTTTGTTAGTGGTGAAGGCAAACATTTTTGCAAATCACCAGATAGTACTTTGTATTTTGGTGACTCTTTAGCTATTATAAAGTCCAATTGTTTTAAGTTATACCGAGTTTTAGATTCAATTAAGTGAGCATCATGATCAGCTTGTACACTGGTTAGTTCATCTGCAGTAAGATTATTTTTTAATTGAGCGGTGAATGTACTGCATGTATCGTAAATGTCTCTTTCGGGCGGTTTACCCGAAACGAGAACTTGAAGTCTTTATTAAAAATATCTGCGTACAACCACTTTTTTGCTCTGAGCTTTGGATCTACATGTCTTTCATTGCATTCATCAATGTACAGTTGATACATCTTTTCTATTGTAAGTTCTGTGCCCAGATAATCTCTCTTGCTCCTTTCTCTGAAATAATGACTCTCGTATTTTGGGAATGATTTAATATGTTGATGTATACTATTTATGGTTTCGGTAGGAGTTTTATTGGTTGGCGTGTGTCTAACTCTTAGATCATATTTACTACTACTAAATTAGATATACAAAGTGGGTTTAAAAACATAACCTTGCACACCTTCAATAGCTGATTGTTCACTGTAAAATGGTAGTGTAGTGTACCTATTATTTTTAGATTTTGTAGAATTTAGATCTTTTTTTCTTGATCGAAGAGTAGGTTGGATGTCGATACATGAGAAGATAAATTGCTTTTTAAGATCTGAAACGTTTGTCTGAGTCCAGTATGAGTTGAAAATTTTTTGTCTTTCGTATTCTGGCAATCTTTCAGAGCATTTCATGCGACACATGCAAGGAGGTTTTAACATTTTTGCAGGCATATCTTTGCCTCTTTTACTGAGATACTCTTTCCCACCAGCTATTTTTCGTTTGCGAACATTACAGGCCCAATTTTGTTCATTTACTACACGTTTTTTACCTTTTTGTTTGCACTTAGTTATATTTTGTACCTTTCTTTTAACACTTTTCTCTTCTAAAATAACTTCATTATGTTCATTGAAATTTCCTTCATCACTGCTTAGGGATAAATCGTTCTGAAGAAGATTTTTTTTATTGCCCCACTAATCGTAGGAGTAATAATAGCTTTCTCTTTTACCTTTGTTTTCGCTGGTTTACTTATACGTCTCATATCATTGTCGTCCGATTCTGAGCTTTCACCACTTAGAGGCTCATAGATTTTATCAATATCTGAATTTTCATTTTAAAAAATAAAAAATTTAGACATGACTAAATTATTATGTTTAATTCCAAATCGAGAGCAGTCATTCGTTTCTCGTAAAGTGTAGCACAAAACTGTATTGAGTTGTGACATACTAGAATAAATAAAATACACTGGAAAAATTAAAGATTTAATTTGAAATTAATATAAAATGAATAACTTTTACAGTGGAAGTGTGGAATTTAAATATATGTATTATAATTCGAAACTGCTGAAATAATAGTATTTTGTCATATCTCCATTATTAAAAAATTCTTCAAACATTTTGGACATTAACTCAACCGTCTCTCTGGTTATTAAATTTATTAGATACCGTTTTTTGTTATTAATAATAAAAATAATATTTATCTAAACACATTTTTAAACGTTATTTTTTTATTTAGATTTAGTGCAATTCCGTTATCTGTGATGGCAACAATGAATTGTTTCACCAACCATTGTCTCCAGTCTGAACCAGAGATATGTAAGAGAGGCTCTCTTATATATCTCTGGTCTGAATACTGGTTTACATTGGGAAAAAAAAAGTGTACCATTTTTATATGACGGGAAGTGTACAAGGGTACATAACACTATGTCCGGATGGTAAATGACGGTGCACACATATAGTAGAGGTAAACAACACCAAGTCCACATGATGTTGTTTACCTCTGACTGGAAGTGGACTTGGTGTTTATTAAAAAGTCGGTAACTTGCCGTAAAATTGTTTCTGGACATAGTATGCTTTACCCATATGTAGAGCCAGAAAAGTTATATTCAAAAGTGCAATAATCTAAATTTCGATAAAAATGGACATAGTGTCTTTTACCTCCGGGGTACACATATGTCTACTGTGCGGATGTACATATTTAAGATTCTGCTTAATGCAATAAACAATTCCGTACCTCAGAACAAAAGTGTATTGTCACAAAATATAAATTTTACAGGAGAGCGAAAATAAAAATTATTTTTACTGTTTTGTAACATTTTCCATTTAATACATTAAATTTTATTTAGCAAATTCTTTTAAATATGAATAATAATCATTGTTCTTTTTACCACTAAAAAAAATTTTTTTGAATACTATTATTTTTGAAAAAAATGGACTTTACATATTTTTGCTCTGAAAAATAAATTTTTGACTGTGACTTAACATTAATTTTTCCACCTATCTTGTGGCAAAATCTCCATTATGGAAAACATCATACCTATTTTACAAAATTAAGGAAATATTTGGATATACAGAATTAAAAATACTACACGGAAGTGTTTGTAACAAAACCATTAATACGAGCAAGTAAAAAAAACTAGAAAAAAGTTTAATTAAAAAACAGAAATGGTCGTAAAGTAACTGTATTTTTATTAAGTAAAAAATTTAACAATAACTTTTGAAGTACGTAACAAAATAATAATTAAAAACTAAACAAATGCAGGGCTACTTCCGCTAATTATCAGTAATCTGAATTGTGTCTTTATGTACTAGAGTCTGAAAAAAATAGTAAAACCTCGCTGGAACCCACTTTAGCAGCTTTTGAAGATCATTGAATTTTTTAGTACTTATCGGATTTAAGGTATCTCTCAAGGAAACCAGAGAATCTTCTAAAGATTAATGATTTCTTCTACCAACTCTTCGGTTAAAGTCTACACTCTGAAATTCCAAATCGAAGTCTGTTTTAAAGTACAGAATCCCAGGATTTTCTTGTCTGAATTGCATACATACTGCTTGTGAAATTAAAAATTTTTCGTTGTTCTCAGTTTTCTTTTTATTTTGAGATGGTGAATCGCAAGAATTGTACAGTTTATTAAAGTCTTTAAAATTAGACGTTGTCATTTCATACACTTTGAAATCTTTGTTTTTTCCGGAAATTCTAGCCAACTGTAACCAATCCCATGGAGTAATAATTTGAAAATTAGGACAGTTTTTAGCTTCTCGTTCTATAACTGAATGTATACTGTCCACCTCCATGTGCGTATGCCCTCGCAAAAGGAATTTGTGAGTTATTTCTTTTATATGTGGATATCTCGAAAGTAGATAAAAGTAGCACATAATCATTTGTGCACAACCGAAGTTGTGCTTTGAGGTAATGAATGAATGTATTGGACCAAGCATGAGGCCATTTCGTTTCCACCTCGGCCAGCAATTGATTCATCCCACATTAGACAGTTCGCCTGTTTTTCCGTTGAATCATAAATTGTATAATTAAAATACCAGAGTTTTAGACTATAAAAACTTTGAGAGTTAGTTAGCTTTGGGCAAGGAAGACATTTTTGTAAATCTATCATTAAAACTTTTTGTCCAGGGTTATTGATGGACATCTCCTTGTCTATCTGTTTCAATTTGTACCGTTTATCGGCCTCTAACAAATGAGCGTTATACTGCACTTGTAATGTTTCTCGCTCAGCTTCAGAGTTTGACTGTCTTAGATTGATTAGAAATTCATCACATTTATCACAAGTATCTTTTGAAGGAACAGCGAACGATAAATTAAATTCTGTATTAAAAATGTGATTGTAAAGCCATTCTTTGCCTACTTCGTCCGAAGGAATGTTTTTCAAATCACACTCTTCCTTAAACATCCTAAACATTGTAGAAATATTCAAGTGACCTCCTAAATATTTTTTCGCCGTCCTTCTTCGACTATAATGTGATTCTTCACATGGGTAGGCTATTATATGCTCACGAATCCTGTCCTTTACCTCATTCTTTACTTTATTTATAGATGGCTGCTTTCCTCTTTTGTCACATTCTACAACTCCACTTGTTTGCATTTTTTCAAGTGCACATCTAACAAAAGATTGAGAAATATCTAGAGTACGCAAAAAGAACTTACTGCAAACTTGAAACCTCTTTCCTTCAATGGTAAAAAAATATTTCCAGTTACAATGGCGTTTTCCAGCTCGAGCACCTGTTCGTTCTCTTTTTCTTTTGATACACATTTTTTCAAGACAAGAACATAAAAACTGTTTTTTGATCTATGGTTGTCTCGTGATTCCAAAATTGTCGGTGAATTTGTGCTCTCTGAGGACCTAAGATGTTTTCATTGCATTTTAAACGGCAGTTTCTACAAGGCTCTCGAACCTTCCTTTCCTTTATAGTCTTTTTAGTTTTGGAAGATTTATATTGTTGGCCTGCCATCCTCTTCTTTTTTCGTTCGTTTCGTTGCCACGTACTTTCGTTCCTTAAACGTTTCTTACCTTTGCTTTGATGATCGGCTACCATGACCTCTTTTTCATTTTCATCTTCACCCTCATTTGTGATTTCAAAATCATTGTCAGTACTCGAATTAATGCTAGGAACAAATGAACTTCCCGAATATTCAAATGGATCTTCCTCGTCTTGGTGTATGGTACTTGTAGATGAATTGAGCTCCAGTGGTGGTTGCTTAATTTCGTTAATAAGCAAGCTGCTACTTGAAGAAGGTATGTCTTTAGGTACATCTGAAACAACAGCAGCTGCATTTAGCTGCATTTCAGTTGTATCCTCCTGCAGGTTAACAAAGTTGTAAGATATATCTAACAAAGACGGTGATGTGATCCGTACAGCCATAGCCTCATCCGAATTCTGACTCTCAAGGTAGTCTAAAACAATAAAAAAAAAGATGTACAGGCAAAAAAGAGAAATACATTGACAAGAGCTTTTAGATTTATTTCTTTTACTTTTCTAAAACAATAATATCAGCTATTATTATAAGTGACTCCGTATCTTATATAACAAGAACAAAATAATTCATCCTTTTTTTATTTTAAATTCATTAGGTATGACTTTTCTATTAAATGGCGTACGAATGTTAAAGATCGTCACCGTACATTCAAAACATTTGTCTTTATAATGTAGTTAAACTTATTATTTATCATTAGAAATACTTACGTTTACTAGAAATATTTTCCACTGATGAGGATTCATTATTCACGTTTTGTTTACCGCTCAGCGCAAGCTGAAGAATTCTGTGGGCTCTATCTTCCATTTTTGGCTATCTCGTTTAATTTAACATGCACGACTTAAACAAAAAATATAACACCGGGTTTAAAAGCGAAGAGAACATGCGCTTCAATACACTGCAAATAGCGAACTGAACAAACGCACGTATTGTACTATGTAATTCACACCTCAACAAGCACAGACTTGTCAAATTTTAAAAGATTGTGGACTTAATGCTTTGCCTGAATTACATTATGTGGGACATAATACTTTTTGTTGGACATAATATGGTTTTGCCCTGGGAAATGTACACACCACTTTGGATCTAATACATTTGAAATGCAGAAGATACTGTTTTGCTCTAAGCGCAATGTGGACTTAATGCTGTTCATAAAAGGTTATTTTGGCCAATTTCAGTCGAAACAGCGAATAAGAAGCACCATTGAATAGAACGGAAAATTTTAATCCCAGTGAGCCAAAAAAGTAGAAAACTGAAATTTTGGACTTAATACAGTTTTGCTCTGAGGTACGGAATTTACATTAAATTAAGTTAATGGCATCTTTTTAGTTTTGATCAGTGTATATATAAATATATAAAACTGTTAGAAAATATTTTTCTTACTATCTTTTTTATTTCACTAGCTTTTGTGATCAGAATAGGAATAAATACAGCTTTAGACTCTTTAAGAAGAATAGGCTCTATAACTCTTTTACGGAAAATCTCCTTAAGTACTCCAACAATTATTAGTCATGTAATGTAAGTATTTACAAGTTAGATTTAATAATTTATTTTGAACACGAGATCTATAGTTATAAACAATGAAAGTTTCAGAAACTATATATTTTAAATTAAAATAGTTCATAAAAAAATCAAATAATACCAAAGAAAAGTAATAGCATGTGTAAAGTGTATTTTTTTATTTTCTAGCTGAGCGCTTCCTCGGAGCCATCCTTAGAGCCCTCCTTAGAGCTAGAGTTAAATACTAAAGAGCACCACTAATTAAAGAAGATCCCATTTGGTGGAAAAATCCAAAATGTTTCCTTCTTTTATTTTTAAAATTAAAAGCTATGGTCAAGACAGTAGTCGGAGCTCTGAAGATGACATTGTAAGCCGAAAACGCTGAGCTAGGAAATAAAAAAAAATTACACGCTTTAAAAATACTTTTCTTAACCATTCTTTGATTTGTCATAAGTGCGTACAAAAAATATATCAGTCCTTTGATTTAATAAAAAATGCTTTATATCTGTCAACATAAAGTGTTTGGGTAAAAATATACTAATACTTTTGCAGCCGTACTGGTCTGATACTGTCCACACATCCCAGAACAATAGCTACAAATATGTAATTAATTGTAGATTAAACATGATAGATACTTAAATATAAAAACGTACCATAAAATGGGGTGAAATTGATACAAAGGGGCAAATTTGATAATTGCGAATGATCTAAATATTTTAATTTTCCCTGAAACCTAAGAAGCTTAACAAACGGTTGACAACGTCGCTTTAGTTAATAAACTAGCGTGAAACATGTAATTGTTTATTGATAATAACTACATTAACCACAATAGATAAGAAAGATTTTCCAAACTTGTTAAAGTACATAGACAAAAAAACTAAAACAGCGCTATAAAACGAATTATTGTCTCCTCCTTTGTAGCCATGGAAATTTACCCTTTCTACCTCGAGAAAAATTTAAATAAGTTACCTAGAAAAGATGAAGAAATAGAGAGCCAAATAGACAACTTTTGTTACATTATCTAAAGGAAAAAAGATATTCAGCTGCACCATCTAGGAGAAATATTAAGCAAACCAAACTAAATGTCGAGACAGGCAAAAGTGTTGCAGCTCAGCGACCAGATAAAACTGAAAGCGACAGTGAAGAAGAGCCACCAAATGATAACGAAACAGAAAGTGAAACGTCTAATTTGACGATGAGTCTGACAATAATGATGGGGTTGAATATTTTGCTTATAAAAAGGAAGGAGTTTTTCTGTCAGTAAAGGTATTGGGAGGAAGAAGGAAAAACAACTATCGCTATGTTGCTAAAATTCAAAAAGTCAAGGACCTAGACTCTGTAGGATATCAATCTACGGATGAAATAAATATGGCCTTCAAACTGGTCGAACATGATAAATTTTCGGTTGAAGTGAGTGATATTATTGCCATTTTGCCCTATCCTGAATTCTTTGAAATGGAGATGTAGAATATCACTTTAAACTTAATATACATATGTTCAAAGATGTTTAAAATTATGTTTTTTGGTGTTTTAAAAATTAATTTAAAAATATTAGTTTCTAATGAATAAACTTTTGTTTGTGATAACTTTTGTTTGTGAAACCTAATTTAGGGCGTATTAGCATATTCTTGTTTTTTTTTGTGTGAATAAAATAAATCTGTAGAAAAGCAAATTGTGGTTTAAATTGCAATGGCCAATTTCGCCCCAGTATACATTTTTCTAGAAATTGAGAAAAATATGACTTTATGAGAACTAGAAGAAATTGAGAAAAAATATGTCTTTTTTGACATGCATAAAAAAATTAGAGAATTAACAGGAATGAGAAAAACACTTCAAACTAGGCAACTAAGAGATGAAAGTGGAACACTTATAACAGATATAAACCCAAAAATGCAGAGATGGACACAATATATAGCACAACTTTTTAAAGACAAAGAGAGAACAGAAGCACCGAAAGAATTTAAGGATAATACTGGGCCTGACATTATACGAGACGAATTTGAATATGCAATGAAACAAGCTAAAGGTGGTAAAGCTCTCGGGCCTGATAAAGTTCCTATCGAATTACTCAAAATTGTGAATACTGAATCTATTGATCTTCTTTTGGATCTATTCGATGCCATATATAACAGGTATAATACCTAAAGAATGGCTTGAAATCAACATTCATACTGCTACCCAAAAAAGCCAATGCAAAAGAGTGCAATGAACATCGCACCATAGCCTTAATAAGTCATGTCTTGAAATTGTTTTTAAAAGTAATTCACAATAGAATACATAAGAAATTAGATGAAGGCATAAGTAACTGGTATACTTGGTATACTTCAAAATTCACCAAGTAACCATTCGGAGTATTCAACGATCAAACCTTGTATCCAAATCTTACCGTTTTGCCACGGATAAATTGTTTACATCCATGGCGACCAAAATACCGAATCATCGATTAATCGTAGGAAAGATTTGGTTCAGGTATAAAGTGTTTAAGAAAACTTGATTTTAAGTGGTCTGTAATTAGCCGAAGCTTGTACATTTTATCAGAGGTGTCTACATTATTATTATCAGCAAAATGAATAAATCTGCAGATTTGCAAGAATCTATCACGGCGCATGGCTTCTGATATCATAATATTTTTTATATCATCTGAGTTTCTATGGTCAGATTAGGATCAGAACAATTTTGAAATAAAGCATAGTTTACCGTTTCGTGTAAAATTATTTGAAGAAAATCGTCGAAGAAAAAACATTCAAATATCTCTGAAGGGCTCAACGATTGGTATTTAGAGTAGTCCCCTGGTGGATATGTACGACTACCGGTTTGCAAATCTCCTTCAACAAAATTGGTGACTGTTGGTTTGATGGCTATATTTAGTGAATAACTGTCCTTATTTGAAACATGTACATGAGTTGATGCAGATAAAATATCAATATTATCAAGGTTGAGTCCCAGTCTGTCTTTGTTCGCAAATACAATCTCAGCTGGAGCACTCAGTTGTCCTGTCCACAAATTGTCTGCTTAACCATAAACCATAAGCTATGTGTATTTGCTTGATATGCACTTCGCTTGTGCCGCTGGTTAATAATCAAACTCCGTGCGAAAACAAAACTGACTTTATTTTGAATTACACAATACATGAATATATAAACGCTTATTAAGTATTATGTCCGCTCGCTCTGAATGCTGTATCACCGATCGCGTCTCGTATTTGAGTGCCGTCTGTCGTCTTTGGGGTGCCTTAAGGGACTCGCCTTATCTTCACATATGGCATAATATATCTTCCTACGCTGCTATGTTGCCGGATTGTAAAAATGTATAAAATAAACTTGAATTAGATAGAGGCGTGAACATGGCCCCCGCCTTGGCAAACACTGCCAACAAAATCGTCTGCTAATGCTAAATGTTCAAATGTTTAAACTACACTTAGTCCGAAACGGGTAGCGGACACACCTTGGAAAAAGAACGAGTTATGATACCATTGTCTGTCTTTATCCTAAAAACTCTGGCTACACCATCACTGCCGCGTAAAAGTTCGATCATGCGACCTAACTTCCACCTTAATGGAGGTAAATTGTCCTCTTTTATGAGCACTAACGTGTTTTCCGCAACTTCACCGTTAGTAGTAGTCCATTTCGTGCGTTTTTGTAGTTCGGAGATGTATTCTTTGTTCCATCGTTCCCATATATGCTGAGAAAGCTGCTGAATGTGCTGGAATTTTGAGAGCCGATTAACTGGAACATGACGCAAATCTGGATCTGAATTGGTAATAAGTGGTCTTCCGATGAGAAAATGTGCAGGGGTTAATGGGGAGAGATCATTTGGATCACAGGATAAAGGATGAATCGGTCGGGAATTTATTATAGCTTCAATCTGCACAAGCAATGAATAAAATTCCTCGAACGTTAAGTGCGCGTTTCCCAAAACCCTATGCAAATGATGCTTAACTGTTCTTACTCCGCTTTCCCACAGTCCGCCAAAATGTGGAGAATAGGGAGGTATGAAGGACCACGAAATATTATTCTTTAGCAAGGATTCTCTTATCGCGGGATGTGCAGCTCTAAAAATTTTCTTAACGATTTTAACTCCGAATTAGCTGCTATAAAATTGGTTCCATTGTCGGAAACCATCTTTTGAGGCTTGCCTCTTCGCGCAATAAATCTTTTAAAGGCCAACAGAAATGATTCCTTAGAAAGTTCTGTAACTAATTCTAAATGTATGGCCTTCGTACAAAAACAAATAAAAAGACACATGTAACTCTTTATTAGTTTACAACCTCGACCCTTTCTATCGCGAATTAAGAAAGGGCCCGCATAATCTACACCTGTTACAATAAACGGTGGGCCACCTGCGAGACGCTGGGCAGGTAGGTCACCCATTATTGGCTGAATGGATTTAGATTTTAATCTAAAACATTTTACACATTTGTGCACGGTACGTCGCGCTAAATTTCTTCCTGATAACGGCCAGAAAGTTTCTCTTATAGTTGCAAGTAAAAGCTGAGGACCAGCATGCATAAGATCCTTGTGAAAATGATTAAATATTAACGATGTAACTATATGATCTGCCGCTAAAATGATGGGATGTTTTTTGTCATACGTAAACTCGGAATGCTTTAAACGCCCGCCTACTCTCATGATGCCCTGATCATCAAGAAATGGAGATAAATTTATGAGTTTGCTGTTTTTATCTAAAGATCCCTTTTGGTTCAAATGCTTTATTTCATTAGAAAATGACTGATTGACACAGTTTTAGAATACGATTAAATGCAGAATGTATTTCATCCAAAGAAAGGGGTTCAGAAGTTCTTTGCTTGTTTTTACACATGCGGATGAATCGGAACACATATGCAGCGGTTCTTTTTAAACGTAAAATATTAGAGAAGCGCTCAAATGAAAATACTTCCGTATTCTGTGTTTCATCAAGTTTATTCGTAAAAACCTTTATGTTTTTCCTTGTTTCGCTTGTTTCAGTAGGGACAACTTGTAAATTTGGCCATTTATCTGAATCTTGCATGATCCACTCCGGTCCATGCCACCATAAGTTACACTCCATTATTTTATCTGGTTCCACGCCTCTGGACACTAGATCTGCAGGATTATCCTTGCCTGGCACATGACGCCACTGCGCAAACGAAGTGGTTTCCTGGATCTCTGCTACGCGGTTACTAACAAACGTCTTCAATGTATTGGCTGCTGTTTTCAACCAACTAAGTACTATCGATGAATCTGTCCAGAGGTAACACGTATCGAATTGCACATTTAATGAATTTTTGACCTTATTGGTCAAACGCGATAAAATTACTGCTCCACAGAGCTCTAAACGCGGCAAGGTAACTGACTTTAAGGGCGCAACCTTGCTTTTTGCACATAATAAGAATGAATACGACCTGCCTAACGAATCGGTAGATTTAATGAATATGCAAGCACCGTACGCCTTTTCTGAGGAGTCGCAAAATCCATGAAGTTCTAGTTTGACTTTACTAAAACATATAACATGCCGAGGTATTTTTAAATTGTTTAAGCTTCCTAATTTATTCCTAAACTGTAAATAATTATTTGCTAAATGCTCCGGTATGGGATCATCCCATGAAAGACGCTCGAGCCATAGTTGTTGTAACATAATTTTCGCTATGATGGTACACGCACTTAATAGACCCAAGGGATCAAAAATTTGAGCTATGTCCGATAATAAAGTTCGCTTTGTGATTATATGGCCTAGAGATGAACATATGCTATAAAACATAGTATCTGATTGCGGTGAGTACAATAATCCCAAAGTTTTCGCCTTCTCGTTTTTACCGAATTGAATAACGGAACCCGTAGTTGAATTATCCGGTATATCTCTTAATATTTCAGGATCATTTAAATAGAATTTACGCAATGTAAATCCTCCGCCTTTGAGGACCTCAAAAAGTTGTTTACATGCTTCGCGCACTTTCTGTTTTGAATCAAAACCTGTCAAAAGGTCGTCCACATAAAAATCGGATTTAATAATGCTAGCAATGTTAGGATTTTTAGCTTCTTGCTCCTCTGCCAATGTCATTAGACATTTAATCGCTAAGTGAGAAGAGCATTTCATACCGTATGTAACTGTTTGTAACTGAAATATTTCAATCGGTTCTTCCGGATTATTTCGCCATAAGATACATTGTAAGGATTTTTGATCATCTGCAACCAATACCTGACGGTACATTTTTTCTATATCCGCACTAACTACATATAAGTGTGTTCTAAAACGCAATAAAATGGAGAGTAAATCATTTTGTAAGGTTGGTCCGGCCATTTGAATACTATTTAATGAAATGCCGTTTGTAGTTGGCGCACTACAATCGAACACAACGCGCAAACGTGTCGTCAAAGAATTTTCTTTTAAAACTGGATGATGTGGCATAAAATAAAATGTAGTAATTACCCTAAAATCTGTTGCCGCTTCCGTAATTCTGCATAAACCTTTCATATGTCCTAACTCTTTATATTCCTGGATGAATTCGCTATAAAGAGTTTTAAGATTGGCATCTTTATTCAACTTACGCTCGAGATTTAAAAATCTATTTTTTGCTTGACGAAATGAATCACCGAGTGAACTTATCGGTTCTTTGAATGGCAATGATACTATGAATTTGCCTGTCGCGTCGCGTTTCACCGTATCTTCGAAATGTTTTTCGCATGCAATTTCTTCGCCCGAGAGTGCAGGTTTTCCATTGAAAACCTCTTCAAGTTCCCAGAACTTACTTAGCTGTTCTGTAACTTCGATTGTGTTTGTGAAATTACACTTAGTTATTCGCTTTTCTGATGCTTTGTTTTGGCTGATATACGGCCCTGCTATGATCCAGCCAAACATTGTTTCTTGCATGAATGGTTTATTTTTACCTAAACTAATTCTGTTTGTGCCCAGTATTTGCCAAAATAGATCACTTCCTATCAACAATTCGACCTTTTGTGGTTTATGAAAATGATTATCCGCTAATTTTAAATGTTTAGGTATGTGCAAATCGCTAATGTTTAATTCAGATGCCGGCACGCACCCCGTAATTTCTGGTATTACGAAACAATTTAAAGTTTTATGAAAAGTTATATCGCTACGCGACTGTATATTTATTTCGCATTTGAATCGAACGGGAGATGCAGTATTATTTATGCCCATGACTGATATGTTCGCGCTTGTCGTTTTTAATCTAAGTTTATCGCATACATTTTCGGTTATGAATGAGCTTTGTGAACCGCAATCTAACAAAGCTCGCACTATGTATGCTTTACCTTGGCCGTCAAAAATATTAACTAATACTGTGGACAGTATAGTTTGATCTGCAGCGCTAACTGCCGAAACTGACAAATTGGTAGTGTTTAAACTACCTTGTGTATTATCTGCAGATCGTATATCGCTCGCGTTTTCTACCGCTTGATGAACTAAAGCTGCGTTCTGTTCGCTTGACCTATCTGGATGCAATAATGTATGGTGTTTTGACGCGCATTTCTTGCATGTTGATTGTCGACACCGCTTATAGAAATGTCCAGGTTTAAGACAATTCGTGCAAAGATTGACCTGTCTTACTTTATCAAACCTGTCCCTAGATGAAAGTTTTGAAAATTCGTCGCATTGATAAATGTTGTGTTCCCTTTTGCAAATAGGGCAACACTGTGTGTTATCCGATTTATTTAAAGTTCCCTGTGATGAATATAGACCGCGAACGTTATGTGAATATTTCGTATTCCGTGAATATGCGCCCGCCTGAGAAATATTCCGCGTATTTTGTTTTTCAGCTTGATTTACCTCAAGAGATTCTAAGAGGTCCGCCCTTGATTTTAAAAACGTTTTAAAATCATCAAAACTAGGAATTTCATTATGTGTCTTGCTATTCTCCCATGCGCGTAAAGTCGATGTACCGAACTTACAAGAAATAATATGAATAAGGAGTATATCCCACGAATCAGTAGGTAGCCCTAGCTGCTTTAACGCGTATAAATGCTTCGAAAAAATGTCAACTAATTGCCGCAATCTATTAGATGACTCTTTATGTATTGGCTCTATATTAAATAAGGCATTAACATGATTGGAAATTAATAATCTCTTATTATCGTACCTTTCCCTAATTAATTTCCACGCAACTGCATAGTTTTCGGCGGTAAACTCTAATGTTCGTATGACCTGCGCCGCACCGCCCTAATGAACTTCGTAAATAATGAAAACGCCTTATATTGTCTAAGTACTCATTTCTGTTAACTAAAGATTCAAAAAGATCTGCAAAATCTAACCAATTATTATAATTACCATCAAATTTTGGTAACTCGATAGGTTTAAGCTCAATACAATGCCCTGTATATGAATTCTTAGAGCGCTCACTTGCTTTATCGCTTTCTATACAAGCTACTTGTTGATTATCGCGAATGATTTTTCGCGCTACCGCTAATTGTGAATAATATTTGTTATAGAATTCTTCGCGCTCCGTATATTCATCCTCTAATAATTCAAATTGAACCGTATTTTCTATTTGCCCCTGAACCTCATCGAATTCGCCCTGTAAATGTTCTATATTATTTACCATTTCAATAGCCTGTAATATTTCTAAATCTGAAATCGTTTCACCCTTAGTTATTTTATCATTTAACGCTAATATAAATTTCGAAAATATTGTGAGTTTGCATTTAAAACCGCCCCTTTTTCGCTTTAAATTCTCCATAATTTTATAATGAATAAACAGTAAACAGAAACAGATTATAAATCGCTTGATATTCGACCCTAACGTTCTCAGAATTATCACATGTGCAGAATAAAGGTACAAAGACTGATAAATAAAAGGGAATGTGAAGTGGATATGCTCACCAAAATATTTGTATGTTTATTGTAACAGCTCTAGCCTCCTGGCGCCAAGGATCTTGGCCTCAACTCGTATAATAGGTCTTCACAGATTTTAAACCCACAGTTGTCCAATTATGTAACTGTCTTAAGAACAACGTTCGACAGTCTCTAACTCGCTCGGGCCACTATGAATGCACTATTTCGCCCGCTAATTTGATGACACAAATATGAGTTCGGAATTCGGTGAATTTACACTGTTTCAACACAAAGATTTGATGATTCGACTCGAATAGACCATGTATTTGCTTGATATGCACTTCGCTTGTGCCGCTGGTTAATAATCAAACTCCGTGCGAAAACAAAACTGACTTTATTTTGAATTACACAATACATGAATATATAAACGCTTATTAAGTATTATGTCCGCTCGCTCTGAATGCTGTATCACCGATCGCGTCTCGTATTTGAGTGCCGTCTGTCGTCTTTGGGGTGCCTTAAGGGACTCGCCTTATCTTCACATATGGCATAATATATCTTCCTACGCTGCTATGTTGCCGGATTGTAAAAATGTATAAAATAAACTTGAATTAGATAGAGGCGTGAACACTATGTCTAGAGCTTCTTGAAGCGTAATTCCTCTAAAATAAAGCACATTATTCTTAAATGGCATTAACGCCTAACCAGCCCATATGGGCACGCCTATGTTTAGAGGCAAATTTTATAGCCATAATAATTTAGACAAAAACAGTGTTTACATAATAACATTCCTTTACATGTTACTGATAATATACGTATAATTGCAATTATCTAGATAATATTTTCAGAGTTAAATAATACTTACACAAATTTGATGTCCATATTTTTCAAAAATATTACTATTACATGTATTCAAATATCCAAAACAAACGAAAACTTTTACCACTGGTTCGCACAAACTCTTCTATTCATGTATCGACATGTACTAAACTTGTCTAACCACTTAAACTGCTTCGGAGTCCCCACTACAAAAAATTCTTCACGTTTTAAAAACCTCCTTCTAAGGAGCCCATATGGTACCGTAGGCGCTAATGGGTTAAATAAA
Organism: Diabrotica undecimpunctata; assembly: GCF_040954645.1. Lineage (NCBI taxonomy): Eukaryota > Metazoa > Arthropoda > Insecta > Coleoptera > Chrysomelidae > Diabrotica > Diabrotica undecimpunctata. The sequence goes on along the minus strand of NC_092809.1, from coordinate 79,008,279 downwards.
AACATAGACAGTAGAGACATTAGAATCATATGTAACCTCTATTGGAGCTAAACAGCAAAATGAAAGTTGAAAACGAACTGACCGAGGATATCCAGATTCACCGTGCGGTTCGCCAAGGGTGTATTGTATCACCCTTGTTATTTAATTTATACAGTGAAGCCATCTCAGAATTACCGCTTGCCGAGGTCAGTGAGGGCAAGCTAGTACTAGATAATATAGAAATTGAACCAATATCTTCGTACAAATACCTTGGAGCATGGATCACAGAAGATACTGATCAGACAAAAGAAATAAGATACCGCATTGAAATTGCATGGTCAACTTTTAATAGAATGAGAAAACTTTTTGTAATTGCGATATCAATATATCGCTCCGAATAAGAATGCTTCGATGTTATATTTTCTCTACCCTTTTGTATAGGGTTGAAGCTTGGACACTTAAAAGATCCAACATTAAAAACCTAGAAGCATTCGAAATGTGGTGTTACCGACGTATTTTGAAAATATCATGAATGGATCGCATGGATGGAGCGGAACTTGAAGAAGAAGAAGAATACATTTTTTAGAATGCTTACATTTCTTGAAAAATATTTATAACGTGGGGTGAACATCTTCTTCTTCTTCTTCACGTGCCATCTCCGCGACGGAGGTTGGCAATCATCATGGCTATTCTGATCTTAGATGCTGCTGCTCTGAATAGTTCAATTGATGTGCATCCGTACCATTCCCTCAAGTTACGCAACCATGAGATTCTTCTTCTTCCTACACTTCTCTTGCCCTGGATTTTCCCTTGTATAATCAATTGAAGTAGGTTGTATCTCTCATTACGCATAACATGCACCAGGTATTGTAGCTTTCGTGTCTTGATGGTTTCCAATACTTCCATTCTTCTGTTGACTCTTCTCATGACTTCGTTGTTTGTTACATGCTCGGTCCATGATATCTTCAGGATTCTTCTATACACCCACATTTCAAATGCTTCCAACTTTTTAGCAGTCGACGCGTTAAGTGTCCATGCTTCTATCCCATAAAGCAGAGTCGAGAAAATATAGCACCTTGCCAGCCTAACTCTCAAGTCCAATTTTAGTTCTCTTGCACAAAGTACCTTTCTCATTTTATTGAAGTTTGTACGTGCTTTCTCAATTCGAACTTTGATTTCTTTGGAGTGAACATGATCGGCCGTTATTACATATTATGTTATTTTTATTCACTTAAAAAGGAGTAATCAATTTCGCCCCATTTAGGGTATGAAATTGTTGATCCAGTTGTTTGCATTTTTTAGTCAAAATCCTAATCAAAAAAATATTTACTATTTATAATGAATAATTTTAGTGTGATCAATTTCACCCCAGTTTACGGTACTGTAAAAATACTCATGCACACATGTAAATCAGATTCTGACTGCATACGGCCGTACCACAATTGATTCATGATAGAGTGAGATTTGTGTTGTGACTCCTGTGCTCTCCAATCCCATCGTTACGTTACACCGATACAAAAATAGATGGCTCAGAAAAGTACTTACAAGTGAGTGACTTTTCTGAAACCATAAATATAAATGTATAGAGAACGAGCAGAGAGGCGACACCACGGACTCGAGGACTCTGTATATGTCTCAAATAGGTGTCTGTAAAAGTAGCGAAGACTTGTATAAAAGTCAATTAAAGATATGCAATAAGCCTATTGGCCACGGTAAGAACTGATTGAATCAAAGACAGTTGAAGTTATGGCAATAAATCAAGTTTGACTCGAGCGGACGAACAGTGCGGACGTGAGTCAAGAGAGAAGTGTGCTTAGGTGGGGGCAACTGACCTGCTGTCAACGGAGCTTTTCAGCTCCCGGTGAGTAAGACACCGTGTGTGGCACAAGCACTTGTCCTACATAAGAGCGAAAAGCGGATGCGAGGTTATTTTTAGTTAAACCGTCGGGGAGCTGCCTTTATAGGCTCCTCGCGGAGGCTATTGATAGCTTTGTGTTAGCGAAAAATTCGGGATCACCTCAGTGTGTCGTCAGGGATGACACTGTAAGGCCTTGACATTTGACAAGGTCGGACAGAAACGGCCCCCCTACTCCTGAGGTGTGAGAAACAGGAAGAGGATCCCTCCCTGTGAATACAGGGAGTGAACTACCGCGAGGTCTCTGGGACGGCACCCAGTAAAAGGTTTAAGGAAAAAAACAGAGTTTACTAAGTAGAATTTTCCTATATTTTATGAACCATTTGTTCACCGCCTTACGGCAATATGAGTGATATTCCCCCTCCAGAAAGTATTGTCACGCAGGTGACATCATAAGAAAAAGAAGATAATGATTTATCCAAATTATCCAGCCCCTCAGTTGCCAGATCGATCGAGCTATACAATAAATTTATTAAATCTACCACTAATCCCGCGAACGATGATATTGAGATCCTAATATCTTCTGACGATGACTCCTATCTACCCGAGTCGGAGGAAGAAAAGAAAAGCGAAATTGACACCGATGATGAAGTAACAACGATGGAAGCCATCGACGAAGAGCTGAGCCCAGCCACAGAATCGCACGAAGCCCCGCCCCCAACTGAAATAGACCCCCTGTCGTGGACATCGTCTCCAAAAACGAAGCCTAGCCCGAAATCGGCAAAAAAATGAAAAGGCTAAGGCCCAAAGAAGACTCCCCGGAAAACGAGGAAGTCAAGAAAAAGGCCAGAGAAATGGAGGAAAGGGAAAAAGCCAATGAGCTATTAAAGTCAGTCAATGTACTGACAGAGCAAATTAAATCCCTCCTTAAAACCGACATGTTTCCACGGACAAGTCCCTACGTATCTCGACATTGCAATCCTACGTGGGTCAACAATACGAGATACACTCTCTAAACGAAGGCGATTCGACACATAATCTAATCGTCCTGACCCTGGGCACAATAGAAATGAACTATTTGCAGCCCCACAACAGAAAGAAGATAAGTTTGCCAAACTTCAGAAGAATTGTGAGCGAGAACATCGGTAACATCCCAACAATTAATAATATTACGGAACTAGAAGATGGTGTAATAAAACTAGAACAAGCAATAAACAATGCTATCGATGCCAGCTCCAAAACCGAAACAATCACAAGACAAAAAGGAAGATTTAGGGATATAAGTATAGAACTTCAAAAAGAACAGGGGCCACTTAATTTTTTGGGGTTTAAGGAGAAAATTAAGAAACCTTAGAAAAGAAAAGAGATAAGGAAAGATATTTAGGTTCAGAGATCAAACCCAAGAAAAGATATCACAGTTAATTATTGAATAAATTTGGCCAACACTCTACATAAACAAAAAATAAATATACAAGGTATTACACTTACTTACCTACGAAACTTAATAAGCCTGATCTTTCTACTGGTCAAACGTTGTTAGGAGTCGACAAATAAAATACATACATAAAACAATAACAATATATTAAACAACAACAAAATTACGACGCTGCTGAATGCAACACAAGTAATAAAAATTCACCAACAACTATAAAATGGTGGTATACATATAAAATTAGGCAGAAATATAATTAGAAAATATCTTTACAATGATATAAGTATAACACAAGCATGCACAAATAAAGTTTTGGCGTATCTCGAGATATTACAGCAAAAAAAAATGAATAAAAAATTATAACAAAAACCAAGGATAACAAAAATTAATAAAATCTAAATTTACAAAAAATACAAAAAAGTTACTGAAGTGAAAACATAAAAATTTAACCAAACCGCACTTGGTTAAGTCGATTATTTGGTTCGTAACAAAAAAAGTATAGAATGTTCTTTAATTGACTGCAAAATTCAGTAGCTACTCTCAACTACATTTGATGACATGTATGAATTTGAGATACATCCAGATAATGGAAGATAATATGATTCCATACCATGTTACTTGCCCAGATAGGTGGAGATATTAAGATTATGTCAACTTACAGTAATTCCTGGCGACTGCTGCTTTAATTCACTGAAGTTAATACTGTACTTGTATTAAACACTGAATTTATGACTATATTTAATCTAATATAGTATAGGATGAAGAAACTCAAAATAACAAGTGTATACACACTTATAAAGAAAATGCACAGAGACGGTAAGGTAGCAGATACGATAATGTGAACTAAGCGTCTTAACTCGACGAATGCCCACCGATAAGTAATTTGGTTCCTTAAATAAATATTCTTTAAATAAATACTTAGGTAGATTCTTCAGTCATATTTCGGTAGTTTTCCAATAAAAATTTCTGATCGTAAACACGACCATCAACGTATCATCCACATGGGTAAAAAGAATTAAAATTAATTTAATATATTAATTAAAAAAAATGTTACACAGCCCCCTCCCAAGAGAGGAAACTGGCGAAGAAGAAGAAAGAAAACGGTTTCCGATCAAAACCTAAGGATACATTTTTTTGTTATACCCTTTAAACGATTCGAAGAACGTGCCTCGAAAAGAAGTACAAGATATAAAAGACGTTAACATCATTAAGAAATGATGTAACCAAACGTCAAGATAATAAAATTATTTAAGGTAAACCTCAATACAAAAGAAATGCCTATTTAAGAGATAACATCGGGATCAGTACTCATCAGTACTTCGTTAAGATAAATTAGAGAACGAGATGTTTTTAGGAAATCTCTAATTAAAAACAAGATATCTAAATGGCTTAAATAACAACACTGGATAAAATCCTAATCACAATGGAAAGCATATGCCAAAGTGAAAGTCAAAAAGAATTAAATAAAACTCACCTAGCATTAATAAGAGTAGAAGAAGAAGAAAAAAAGGGAAATTAAGTACCTAGTTGTCAGTTGATAGCTTCGCGTATCACACGCCTAAATTTAATTTAGGGTCACAATCGGTAAAGTCACAATCGGGTTGAAGTTGACATAAAGAAAACTTCTAAGTCATATCAGGGAAAGGGGTCTGTAGACAACATTAGTACTAAAAGAACGAAAGGGTAAGAAGAATTAAGAGGAATGTGTTTGTCTTCCTTAAAAGCTCAACAGGTCCCTAGCGGACGAATCCCAGATCATCATCCTAGCCGTTCCTCTCGTGACAACTAGTAAGGTCAAAACAGATTCCGAAATATAGAAGAAAAAGAAAGATTTTGCGTCGAGAATTTCATTCTCATGATTCACCATAGTAGCTTGATTTATCACTGGCTGTATGACAAATCAAAAGTAATTTATAGCCATTCGGGGTTAATAAATCCATCAAGGATTGAGTATCAGTTTTTTATACAAATAAAAAAACTTATACTAGATAATGAAGGAGTTACTATAACTACTATATAGATAATAAAAGTATAATAACGTAATTAAAGTTATTACACTTTAACGGTGCAGTAAGCAAATGATTTTTCGCGTACTGACCAGGTAATGAGCTTTCGCACAGATAATTTTAAGTGATTTTCCACTTAAATAAGATAGATAAGAAGATAAGATAAGATAGCGAGCAAAGATAAATTAAATTTTACTCAAAGATAATTTAAGTGACTTTTCACTTATCGGTAAGATAATAAGTTTTGCTCAAAGATAATTTAAGTGATTTTTCACTTATCGGTAAGGTAATGAGTTTTTGGTTCAAAGATAATTCAAGTGATTTTTTACTTATAGGTACGATACTAGAGACCAGCTAGTAATTAGCTCACTAGCCGATCTAATAGATAACGGTATGGTGATATCTTTCACCTAACCGTACTCAAAGATATGTGACTTCTGGTGGGCAATCAATGAGATCAACGAGAGAAGATAGAAGAGAAAAATATTCATATAAATATATAGATATGACGGTAGATAATGTTATATGATAAAAAACCAAACTAATCCTGATCGGATTCATCATCACCTGACGAATTATCAGAATCATTGAGATATGGTTTCAAATCTTTAATATGCCAGTTCCCAGCATTTGAACCATCGGGATTTCTCAGTGTATATACAAGGGGAGACAGCTTTTTGACTACAGTACATAAGATATATTTGGGTGCTAACTTAGCCATAAACTTATCGACGGCTTTTGATAGAACCTTATTTCGTCGCCAAACTGTATCACCGACGTGAAATTGAACATCGCGTCGCCGTAAGTTATACGCTTTAGCATTGCGTTGGTACGCATTATTCAGATTAAGTTGTATTTCATCAAATACTTCACTTAACCCTCGTATTTCAGAAACATATTTGTCATGTTGCTCTGAAGTAACGGTAGATATCAAATTATCGGCAGATAAAGAATAATAGTTACCGGCAATAGGGACGTACCTGGCACAATTAAGAAAAGATGGGGTATATTTAGTGACTTCATGTCTAGCGGTATTTATAGCTTGACGGATTTTTCGAATTTCTTTATCCCAATCGGAATGATCTTTAATATAACACCTGATAGCAGTTCCTATGGTTTTATTGCTACGTTAAACAAAGTTGTACTGAGGCGAATAGACAGCATTAAACCATATTTTTTGGACCTTATACTTACTACATAAATTTTTTAACGAAGAATTATTAAGATTTCGGGCGTTATCACATATAAGAAATTGAGGGATTCCAAACATAAGAAAAACGTCATTTTCAAGAAAATTAATAATATTTTGCGTGGTAGCTTTCCGCAAAGGATGAATCAACGTAAATTTCGAAAACCAGTCGGTAACAACAAGAAGAAAAGTGTATCCTCTTTTTGAGCGAGGAAGCGGACCAATAAGATCTACGGCAATTATTTGCCAAGGGAACCTAGCTGATTTTGCTCGTTCCCTTAAACCCATGGGAGCCAAAGTCGACATCTTTTGAGCTCCACAGATTTTACAAGACCTAACAAAACGAAGCACATCTTTCCGCATTTTGGGCCAATAATATAACTCTTGAATACGATTTAAAGTTTTGAAATAGCCAATATGGGCACAGGTAGGGGGATCGTGACAAGAAGTGATAATATCATTTCTTTGGGGTTTTGGTACTAAAATTTTCCACTCTTTATTATTAGTGGAAACAGGTAATTCGGAAGGAATTAATTTAAAAACAAAATCATCCTCTACTTTCCACTGAGGATATTTATTGGGCTCTGATAAAATCTTAGAGCGAAAATCATCGAACCAAGGATCAATTCGGTCCTTGTCGACTTCCAGATAAGAAATTTGTGGTTTTTCGGAGATAGACTTATTCGTAAACATGCGACTTAGTGCGTCTGGGACGATATGAGAAGTTCCTTTTCGATGTATAAGATCAAAATCATGCTGACGTAAACGCATTGCCCAACGCGCAAATTTGCCAGAAGGATTACTAATGTTTTTTAACCACAACAGGGAATGATGGTCGGTAATTACCTGAAATTTGACTCCTTCGATATAGGGACGAAATTTTTCAATAGCGAAAATTACGGCTAAACATTCTCTCTCGGTGACAGAGTAGTTTCGTTCAGCCCTAGATAAAGTACGACTAGCATAAGCAATAACTACATCCGAGCCATCGACGGTTTGTGTTAAGACACCTCCTAACCCAGTATCGCTAGCGTCACATTGAATAACAAAAGGTTTTAGAAAATCAGGTTGAGTTAGAACAGGGGCAGAGATAAGAGCCTCTTTAATTAAAATAAAGGAGTTTTCAGCGAAATCAGTCCAGTCTACCGACTGTTTCTTCTTTTTACCTTTTAATAGGTCATTTATAGGAGATACAAGGGTCGAGAAATTATTTATAAATCGCCTGTACCAAGAGCACATTTCAACAAATCTTTTAACTTCCGTAAAAGTTTTTGGACGGGGATAATTAATCATGGCAGAGACTTTTTCCGGATCAGTCCTTAAAAGATTATCACCTACGATATAACCCAGAAATTTTAATTCAGACTTAAAAAATTCACACTTATCAACATTGATAGTTAAATTGGCCTCTTTTAACTTATCTTTAACCTCAGATAATAATTTAATATGTTCTTCGAAATTATCGGAACAAATGATGATGTCGTCAAGATAACAAAATATGTTCGGTTCATATTTAGGACCGAAAATTGCATCGATTAATCTCTGTTGAGTTTGAGCCGAATTACATAATCCAAAAGGCATGACAGTAAATTGAAAGGAACCTCTACCGATGACACTGAAAGCAGTTTTTTCTCTCGAAGAGGGATCTAAAGGTATTTGTCAGAAAGCTTTTCTCAAGTCAACGGAACTTATAAATTTGGTACCTTTCAGTAACGAAAGGATCCTATCAATATTAGGCAAAGGGTAAGAGTCTCGTTTAGTTACCTCATTGAGAGCTCTACCATCGAAACAAAAGCGGTACTCGCCGTTATTTTTTTTGACTAATAGCACCGGTGAACACCACGGACTATTAGAAGGTTCAATAACACCTAAACTAAGCATTTCGTCTAATTCTTCGTTGAGAATTTTGGACATATAGGGAGACATGGGAAATGGGCGTTTTTTGAAAGGTTTCGCGTCTCCAGTATCAATATTCATTTGGATTTTATCCGTGTGGCCTAATCCATTTATATTGCTAACTTGGGAGAAAGATTCGATAGTACTAGTCGCGACATATCTTTGAGTGGGGTTTAAATGATCGATAGTACATAAAGATATTTCATCGAGCTCATTATCGATATCGGTAAAAGTTTGTGGATCATTATCGCCGGTAAGCCAAGTATTTTTAGAAAAATCTATTATAAGAGAGAAAGTCTTAACGAAATTGCTACCGAGGATAAAGGTATAAGGTAACGTAGGTACGATTAGTGCTTTGATGACATGACAAACATCGTTAGCTAAGATAGGGAGATCGACTACACCGGTAACAGCGCGATTAGAGCCGTCAGCTAATGAAACATTTTGATGTTGAGATGGATCAACAGATAAGTTGTTGGATTCAAGGAATTTAATGCCTTTTGCGCCAACAATAGTTATAGAACAACCAGTATCTAGAAGGACTGTAAAAGTTCTCGAGAAAATTGAGACAGAAATATGCGGCCTAGAATCGCTAATTTTATTACTTAGCACCGGGGCGGCAATTTTCGTAACACTATTACGATAAAAATATTTGACGGTCTTTAACCACTGTTTCCATTTATTTTGAATTCTAACGTCGGATTTATTAGGACGGAAAGGTAACGAGATTGCACCGACAGAACAAACTCGATGAACTAGTTTTTTGAAGGCATGCGGCATTTTTTACAGGTATGGACAGTCACATTAGGATTACCACACTTGTAACAGAACTTGTGCTGTCGTTCCTTTTTACAGACGGGATAGATATGACCTGTTTTTTGACAATTCCAACAGGTAGCTACTTTCGAAGTGTTTTTATCATTCGAATTAGATGAATTAGATACGTGATTAGAGGCAGATGGAGAAGATATGGCATTTGAGGCATTGTTGTGAGAATGACGCTTCGACTGAGGAGTATCAGTCTCGACAACAGAGATTTTAGAATTTTGGAAGAACTTGGCCGACAATGAAGGGTTAGCATCTTCCAACTTCTTAACAATTTGAGTTAGTTCACTCACGGTATTAATGTCTTTTAAAATGACATGAGGAATATGCTCAGGTAAGATATTTTTACGAATAATTCTTAACTTTGTGGATTCGGATGCTTCACGAGATAAACGATTAAAAAGGGATAGCATTTGCGCGGCGAAAATTACGATAGGCTCGCTACGTTTTTGTTTGCGACCTTTGATTTGATCCCAAAGATCTTCGTCGAAATCGGGAGATAAAAAAGTGGATTTAAGAACTTCAACAAGTCCATCCCAAGAACTTATTAAGGACTTAATACTGCGAAACCACACCGCGGCATCGCCAGAGAAAAATTCAATAGCCGAATTAAATAAAATATCTTTCGGGACATTACGGGACTCAGATAACTCATTAACTCGTTCAATAAAATCAAACACAGTCTTGGGATCACCATTAAATTTAACATTCCATTTAAATATGGAATATTGGGAGATATTTGAATCGGGAGTCGAAACATGTATTATCTGCGGAGCAGCAGGAGAGACATACTCGACAGAAGAAGAACTAGAAGCTAAAGGAATGACTTTATCATTCATCTCTTGCTCCAATAACAAACAGGTAGTATTAGATTCATTTCGAAAAGAAATAGATTCCTCAGAATCGGGCTCGGGAATAGGGAGACGATCTATTCTACCTAACAAATGAATAAGTCGTGATTTGACTTGGCGAAAACAAGAATCTGTTGAAGAACCTTCAAACTCTTCAACTAACTTTGAAATATTATCAATAAAATTTTTAATGGCAGTCTTTTCGTTATCATAATCTAAGCTATCTAAAGATAATTGCTGTTATCCCTAACTAACAATCTCTTGAGGATTTTCCTCTTTTCATTTATTTTTTTACTCGTAACAGTTCCTCTGATTTTTAACTCATAATTAATTTCCTCTGAAGTAAGAAAATTGACTTCAAAATTATTCATTTTTAATTTAAGTCTACAGGTAATAAAAAAAATATAGAAATAGTACAAATATACCAAAGAAAGATCAGGTTTAATTCCAAAATTTATTCATAAATCTGGAGAACTTTTGTAGTGTGTTTACCAGACGGAACGCAAGAAGAAAATAAAGAATACTAAGATAGAGATAAAGCAAAATAGAAGAAGAAATAAATAGAAATAGAACACGGAAGCTGATCGGGGTTCTCATAGCTTAGCGTTATATAAATGTGAAGGACAAGCAAAGGCAACGGACATAGAAAAAAAAACAAAAGGATATAAGCCCCACGCTTTGGGCGGCATAAAAATATGTGTAACCTCGGAAACCTTTTTTGGATGGTGCTAGAAAGGTCACCAATGGAGACACTGCGGACGGCAGCCAGATGGTTGGTGGAGAGCGAGTCGTGGGTTCGAAACTAGCTTTTGGAATCAGGAATGGGTCCAACGGACGAAATAAGTAAAGATACGATAGGAGATATTAGAAAAGATACAGAAACAAACAAAAAGAAAGATGGGTAAAATTACCAAAGATAAGATAAGATAGGGAACAGGGCGCCACTTAATTTTTTGGGGTTTAAGGAGAAAATTAAGAAACCTTAGAAAAGAAAAGAGATAAGGAAAGATATTTAGGTTCAGAGATCAAACCCAAGAAAAGATATCACAGTTAATTATTGAATAAATTTGGCCAACACTCTACATAAACAAAAAATAAATATACAAGGTATTACACTTACTTACCTACGAAACTTAATAAGCCTGATCTTTGTACTGGTCAAAGGTATAGTTATCTTTAAAGGTAAAAAGCAAATATATCAGGGAACGTTGTTAGGAGTCGACAAATAAAATACATACATAAAACAATAACAATATATTAAACAACAACAAAATTACGACGCTGCTGAATGCAACACAAGTAATAAAAATACACCAACAACTATAAAATGGTGGTATACATATAAAAATAGGCAGAAATATAATTAGAAAATATCTTTACAAAGATATAAGTATAACACAAGCATGCACAAATAAAGTTTTGGCGTATCTCGAGATATTACAGCAAAAAAAAATGAATAAAAAATTATAACAAAAACCAAGGATAACAAAAATTAATAAAATCTAAATTTACAAAAAATACAATACAAATACAATATCTTTAATTGACTGCAAAATTCAGTAGCTACTCTCAACTACATTTGATGACATGTATGAATTTGAGATACGTCCAGATAATGGAAGATGATATGATTCCATACCATGTTACTTGCCCAGATAGGTGGAGATATTAAGATTATGTCAACTTACAGTAATTCCTGGAGACTGCTGCTTTAATTCGCTGAAGTTAATACTGTACTTGTATTAAACACTGAATGTATGACTATATTTAATCTAATATAGTATAGGATGAAGAAACTCAAAATAACAAGTGTATACACACTTATAAAGAAAATGCACAGAGACGGTAAGGTAGCAGATACGATAATGTGAACTAAGCGTCTTAACTCGACGAATGCCCACCGATAAGTAACTTGGTTCCTCTAAAATTTTACCAAGCTACCCAAGAAAAGGTGAGGGTATCTTCCCCCCAAAAATGATAGGCCAGCCTGTATCTATTTCTAAGAAGATAAGGTTCTAATTAACATTGAACATAACGGTATACTTCTACCTACAAACATGATGGAATATCAAATCTCCTAGATTAGGTTTTTCCCGAAAAACATTACAACGGGCGTTCGACGACAATTACCGAATTTATGACAAAGGACCCGGAAAAGGATTAACTAAGGATTCGCCAGACCGGCGTCTTTAAATAAATACTTAGGTAGATTCTTCAGTCATATTTCGGTAGTTTTCCAATAAAAATTTCTGATCGTAAACACGACCATCAACGTATCATCCACATGGGTAAAAGGAATTAAAATTAATTTAATATATTAATTAAAAAAAAATGTTACAACATACATCCCTCGATAAAATAAAGGAACTTATAAAAATGACAAATGCCAAAAAAGCTCCAGGACCAGACAACATCACAAATAGGGCGCTGAAAAATCTACCAACAAAAGCTATTGTGTATATCACCAACATGATAAACAATATGCTAAAACTACGATACTTCCCAGATAGGTGGAAAGAAGCACATGTAATAATGATTGCAAAACCTGGTAAAAACGGCACATTTCCTCAAAATTACAGACCTATCAGTCTATTATCATCTATAAGCAAGATAGCAGAAAGAGTCATACTAAAAAGACTCAATGAAGAATCCCAAATACTAGGAACCATACCAGAAGCTCAATTCGGATTCAGAAGCGAACACTCTTGTGAATTACAGGTACTACAACTAACGGAGTTTATCACTAAAGGATTCAATGAAAAAATGTATACAAGCCACAGCATTTTTGGACGTCAGAAAAGCCTTCGACAGAGTCTGGCACCATGGACTCATCTATAAAATGAATGAATTTGGTTACAGTGAGGCGATGACATGCCTCCTTGCGTCATATCTAGCCAACAGAAGCTTCAGAGTTCGAATAGGGGCAACCCTGTCCGAAGTCGGGACCCTGGAGGCGGATGTGCCTCAGGGAGCGGTGCTATCGCCGTACCTGTACACCATATATACGGCCGACACGCCAAAAGAGCCAGGCTCTCTGTTGAGTCTTTACGCTGACGACACAGCAATAGCTGTTAGCTGGAGAAACCCGGATCATGCAGCTAATCATCTGAAAAGAGCACTGAACGGATTCCAAAGATGGTGCACAAAATGGAAAATAGCCCTAAATCCAGACAAAACACAGGCTGTAATGTTTAGTCATAGAAGAAGTGTACCAAATCGCGAAATTACAATCGAAAACACCCCAGTAGACTGGACCAGCCAGGCTAAATACCTAGGGGTACATCTAGATAAGAAGTTAACGTTCACTGAGCACATCAATCAGCAAATACATAAAGCCAAAGCGTTGAAAAGTTAGCTCTCAACACTTATTGGAAGGAAAAGTAAACTACGATTTAAAACCAAAATCAGGGTTGCGCATAGTATTATCCTGCCAGTCCTAACATATGCATCCGCTGCGTGGGGACACACCTGTAAAACAAACAGGAAAAAGATACAGACCACTCAAAATCAAATAGTTAGAGATGCCCTTAAGATACCAAAGTACGTACCTTTGAGATATGTATATAGAGACTCAGGACAAACAAGAATCCTATGCACGCTAGACGAGAGAGCATATGAAATTTTCAACGGACTAAGAAACCATCCAAGCAGAATGTTAAGAGAGCTGACTAACTACAATGAAAACACAAGGACGGTACACAGAAGACCAAAAAAACAGATAGCTCGATATAGGGAGGACCCGAACGAATAAATAAAGAATGAGATGGTTGCAAGAAGAACGAACAAAGAAATGCAGTCAATCAGAAAACACACCAAAAAAGCTCTGGCGAGAGGGTACGCTTTCTTTTAGGTTTTTAGGGTTTTAGGTACATAAGAACAATATACAACGGGGTGTGTGAGAGCCGTATACACTTGGGAATGCACACCCCAATACACGCACACAAATAGGATTAAGGAAAAAAAGGAAAGAATTTTTGCCCAGGCATTTTATAGTCCCGAAGCACCAAGGAAGTCCACAAAAAAAAATAGTGTTTTCTGATTTAATAACGTAATTCACATTGAAATTTTCAATACTTTCATTTAATTGTTTTAACGTAAATTTACCTTATATAACCAAATATAGAAGGGACCCGTCAGGCCTTCTGTATACCGCTCTGTGGACTAGGTCCTTAAGGCAGATCGAGTGAAGGATCTACTCGCGAAATCCGAGCACTGAGGTAATGTGCGGCATACATGGGCTTGGTGGCCGGACTCCACTCGGGTACTCAGCCGGCGAGGAGAACAAAATTTATTTTGCCAAATCGGCGGCTGAGTGGCCGAGCACACACACCTTTCCGAACATAGAGTCATCAGCTCAGGCTGGCGGCTCTATGGTCAGAACACACGCTCTTTTTCTTTTTTTTTAGGGACTCAAGTCCCGACGTAAAGCTAGAGTAAAATCAATAGAGTCAGTAAAGTAAATAGGGAGAAAAGCCTAGATGTGGCTACCCCTACAGTTAGGTGGCATAACCACATTTACTAAAAACCGAGGGTGTCCTATTACCCAGAAGTAAATTTCAGATCATAAGCCTCCTCACGTAAGTCACACGATGAGGAGGGGTGGTGGAAAAGCCTGGGGGTCAGATAGGTACCACTTCGACTAGCGAGGTGTGACCGGTTTGATCTTCGCACATGTGGATCCCATTCTTACATTGGTATACACGTCATGTTCCTAGGGGCAGGGTTGATCACTGCGTGTGTGTGTGTGTTAATGCAATAATACAAATATATCTTTCCTAACTTATTATAACCATCTCTTTTAAATTATTTTTTTTATTTACAGAAGAGATACTTTTGAAATAAAGAATGTGTCTATCTATGGATTTTCCACTTTAAAATACAATACCAGAGTGTTCATCGACAATGAAGCAGAAAATAATGTCACAGTAAGAACGATAAATGTAAATTTAAATACATCCTTAGATGAATTCGGCATTAATGCTGAGTACATAAAGGACACAAAACTTTTTACACTATTTCATGTATATGGCGAAGGAGATATTAGGTAAGCCAAACAAAATAAAAGTCTTATAATATTTAGTGCTTTAACATCTTATTTCTTCTTTAGTATTTCCATATCAATACCCTATTTTAAATCAAATGAATACTTTCCTTGAGCTCGAAACGCCAAATACAGAATTTATTTTAAAATTTGCAGTTAATTTCAAATTGGACAATAATACACCTTACAAAAATAGTTTCAGAATAAGATTCGTTTTTAAAAGGAATGTAATAAGTTTTAAATATTTCAAAGATTTTGTTCATTCACCATAAAAAAAGTAGTTAGAGTCCTTATATTAAATTTTTATAATAAAGCTATGTAAAAAAAGATGATTTAAAAAACTATATCGTATATCATAACTACTCATATGTAATTATATAATAATGCAATATATAGGGCTAACCAATGGATTAAATAGGAATAAAAAAGTTAATATCAATACAAACTTAAAAAAATAACCCCGAGTAAAGATATAAGATAATCTAACAATTAAGAAACAAGAAATCCCATAAATTAAGCCATACCGAGGATATACTTCATTTAAAACTATAACAATTTTAATAGAAAAATGATCCCAAAGAATTTATTTTATATCCAAAAAAGAAAATTTATTCAGATGATTACAAGATACAAGGATTAACATGGAAAGGAATATGGAACAATTACAGAGTCAATTCAGAAAAGGCAGAAGCATTCAAGGCCACATTTTTACTATTAATAAATAACCACAAAACGCACTGAACTCAAGCACTGAGCTATACCAAGCCTTTATTTACTTAGAAAAGGCACTTGTTAGTACTTCAAGGAAGATGATAGACATATGCTTAAAAGAAAGGTGTGAATACCAAACTCACAGAAGCCATTATGACATTATGAGTGTTTACAGACATACAAGAAACAGAGTCAGAACATGGAATCTGAAAACTTTATAGTAAATGACAGTTTACGTCAGGGGGGAGTCCTAGGTCCCATACTATTTAACATCGTCTTGGATGACATAATTAAAGAAACCAGAACAGAAACACTGAAAATATATGCCGGACATAGAAATCTAGAAGTTGTGTGGATCTCAGAGTGCTCATACACAGACGATCTTGTGATATTTGAAATAAACGAAGAAGCACTCACGAAATTTACAAATATGGAACCCTTCACTAATGAAACGAAATTTAAGGATTAATGAAGAGAAAACGAACGTAATGGTATGCGGAAAAAATAGACAACAAACGAAGATAAAAATTAACAGAAATACACTCAAACAAGTAGAAACTTACAAATACTTGAGAGTGCAAATAGAGAACAGAGGAACTGAAGAAACTGAAATAAGTTCAAAAAGAGAAAGTGCTGCTCGGATATACCACGTAACCAAAAGTACGCTTTTCTCCACAAAGAAGTATTCCAAAAAGCCAAAGTGGCCATTTTATTAGTTAGTTTATTTTTTCTCAACTACAAGGTTATTGACATTGGGTCAATTTGGGTATTATACATTTTACATTACATTAGATATAATTTACAGTAAAGAAAATATGTAAAAGGAAAAGTAATAAAAATGAATACATTACATTTTTTAATATAGGTTAATGCAGGTTCTAATTAGCTTAGGATAACATTTAATTTTGTAAGGCCTTGTATAGAGTATTTTTTTGTTTTTGCTCGTATTTGCACAAACAGGTGGTTTCTCCGAAGCCATTAGGTGTCCATATTATGTCATCCGTGGGTGACCAATTCTTAGTCTGCGAACGATTAATTTGTCTCTTCTACTTAAGTTAGGTAGCTGAATGGTTTCGATGGTAGGTTGTATTTTGTGTAATTTCGAGGTTGATTTTTTCCATTGGTTTTGTTTTGGTTTTTGACCTGAAAAGTGTTATTCTAAAATTTTAGATCTGATGCTAGTTGAACAGATTAAATGTCTGGTTTGGTTGTAATTGCTCTATTTTGCAGCAGTATCAGCATTACCTAAAATGCCAACGTGTAAAGGAATCAAGATTATTGTTATGTTGGTTCCAGAAGAAGTGAGACAGTTTGTTGCTTCATGTATTGCATGAACTAACGTATGTTCGGAATATAATATACATATTTTGAATTGGGTCGATGGAGGACATCGAATCTGTAAATATTGCAGTGTTCTTGGCTTAAGTTTGGTTACATAAGCCTTTTAATGGCTATTATTACTATTTTAAGTTGTTACAGAATATATGACACATATCTTAGTTTTAGGTGCATCTGTGTAGAGAATTTAGTCATATGAGTTTGTGTTGATCAGCTCTAGGAAAGATTGCCTCAGAATTTGGCTGTTGGTTTCATTTTTGTGATAATTATCAAGCGAAATCTTAATTTTTGGTATGTAATTAATGCAAGAAAGAGTAGATGACAGTATAGTGCGTGGCCGTTTATAAGATTATCGAAATGAAGTTTATTATGAGAAATATGAGCACAACCATGTTGGACAGAATGAGGCAGTTAGAAAACATCGTAAGGCGTAATCAATTATTAAGAAAATTGAAGAGGCTCAAATCTGCATTTAAATACCGTGAAAATTGACTGTTGATCTATTGACTAAACAAAAAATAACTTTATTCTTATTTTAGGTTGGCTATAGACAACATAATATTAAAATTAAATGTCACACTAAATAATAGAGGATCACTCCATATACAAGACTTAAAAATTAAACTATCATTTGGTGGTTCCAATGGCGTATGTATTTTTGTATTAATATAAGTATTATAAAAGTAATTATAAGGATTATGTATTTTTTTATGTTATGTTTCTCTAAATATGCGCTTAAACCTCTTTCTAACCTTTATACAAACAATTTCTTTGCTTTTGTAAATTCTGGCGTACTATCTTAATATGTTTAACTAACAGAAGAATATACATAATTAATATTTTACCAGAGTATTAGCCTTATATTATTTTTATTACCATCATCCAGCCTTCCTTTATCACGGCCACTGCTGGACATAGGCCTCCCTTAAATTCCTCCATTCTTTACGATTTTTTGCTCTTTGTTGCCAATTTTTGGTGTGACGCCTGATGTCGTCAGCCCAACGTCACAGAATAATAAAACAATCAGAATGCCCACTCTGCTTGTCAAGAAAAGTACGCGCATCTCGTTCGCGGAGACGAAACCAGCCATGTTTTAAACGAAACCAGTGTTGTTTAATGAAATTTTATGTGGTGAGCATTAAAAAGTTCAATGGTTGCATGTGTTCCGGTGTTCACTCTTTGAGATTAGGGTTATATATAAGTAATATAAATGTGAATACCTATATTATTAGAATTATTAAGTAGAAAATACAAAATAGTCGTACTATACAACTATACAACTTTAATAAAAGTGGAAAATTTTGTCGTAGCTTCTCACAAATTTCTCAATCCGTGTTCTACGAGGGTGGATTGATATAAAACTAGCCTTTCACAGAAAAAACAAGTTTTTTGGAATTAAATTGATTTATTTTTCAACATAGTCCCCTTTTACATCGATACACTTAGTAAGATGATGTTCCAATTTTTTTATCCCATCCGAATAGTACTTTTGTCTAGGCTTCAGCGACCACTTCATTATTTGTTGCGAAATGGCGTCCTCCGAGCCATTTTTTTAGGTTTGGAAACAGGAAAAAATCGCTGGCGGCAAGATCTGGGGAATACGGTGGGTGCTCAACCAATTCAGAGATCAATTCGTGTAATTTTGCCATGGCGACGGCCGATCGGTGAGCCGGTGCATTGTCTTGATAAAAGAGCACTTTTTTGTGTTCCAAACCGGGGCGTTTTCGACGCAGTTCGACATAGTATCGATCCAATTGTATTTCCGGTGGATCGATGGGTTGTTTCCGGTGTATAATAATGCATTCAGGTTTCATCAACGGTAATAAATCGGCGAAAAAAATCCTTCGGATCACGCCGTATCATCGCCAAAAGCGTCTCCGAAGTGGTCAAACGTTTTTGCATTTGATCGATTGTCAGCAAATGTGGCACCCATCGCGCCGATAGCTTTTTCATGTCCAAATGATGGTGAATAATGTTGTGTACCGTTCGTAGGAAATGTTTAGGACCTCTATTAAATCACGGAGCTTAATTCGACGATCTGCCATAATCATGTCATGGACTTTGTTAATCATTTTCGACGTGGTGACTTCATTTGGCCTTCCGGGATGCTCATCATCAAAAACACTTGTACGACCACGAACAAATTCAGCTTTCTAAAATTTTGCTATTGCTAACGAAGGTGTAACCCCACCATAAACTTCCTCCAGGTCGGCTTTGATTTGCACATTCGTTTTACCCTTTTTGTGGAGGAACTTAATCACCGAACGATACTCGACTATTTACATTTCTCCGAAAACACAAAATTTGCTTGTTTTTGACGGCTGTAAAAACCAAACTAATTGTTTTTAAAACTTAAAATTTTGACAAACATCATGTCATGAATCTTGTTCTCCGCAGCGGAGGTCGGCAATCATAATAGCTATTCGGACTTTTGAGACGACTGCTCTGTGCTCTGAAAAGTTTATTTGATGTACATCCGTACCACTCTCTCAGGTTGCGCAGCCATGACATTCTACGCCTCCCTATGCTTCTCTTTCCTTGGATATTTTCCTGTATAATCAGTTGGAACAAGGTGTATTTTTCTCCACGTGTAATATGTTCGAGATATTTCAATTTTCTTGTTTTAATTATATTTAAAATTTCTATTTCTTTATTCATCCTTCTCAGAACCTCTTTGTTTGTGACGTGTTCTATCCACGATATTTTCAGAATTCTTCTATACACCCATAGCTTGAATGATTTCAGTTTTTTCACTGATGTCGCAATTAAGGTCCAAGATTCCATTTCATAAAATAAAGTCGAAAAAACATAGCACCTCGCCAACCTAACTCTTAGTTTCAATTAGAGAACTGTTAATGACCCATTTTCCTGGCTCTCAACGAATACAAGAAGATGAACTGCAAAGTATGTAGCTGGCAGAGGCTCCAAGAGGCCTCAACAGATCCAGCAGGTAACTAGCGGAAAAAATCTTTACACAAAATAAAATCGAATGGGCCGTTTAAAGCTTTAAACCTTTTAAATCCCCTAGTAAGAACGGAATATTTCCTGCTTTACTCCAAAAAGGCTTCATGCAAATACAGCCGCAACTACAGCGGCTTTTCATAGCAAGCCTGGTGTTAGGTCACATTCCAAAAACTTGAAGTGACGCAAAGGTGGTATTTATAACAAAGGCGGGGAAACGTCCTACAGAAGAAGCGAAGTCTTATCGTCCTATATGCCTGACCTCCTTCTTCTACAAACGATGGAGAAACTAGTAGATTACTACATAAGAAGCAAAACATTACCGAGGAAACCACTTCACAAACATCAGTTTGCCTACCAGACTGGCAAATCCACTATAAATGCTCTGAATTCGCTAGTCGAAAGAACTGAAAAGACAATAGTGGCAAAAGAAATAGCTCTTTGCGCTTTCATTGACATAGAGCACTAGTAAAGAGGAGCATTGAAGCCTCACTAATACAATGGATTCAGTCAATGCTAAAAACGAGAATCATCACTGCTAGTATTGGAAGAGAATCTGTGACTGTGACAGCGGTAAAGGGGTGCCCTCAAGGGGGAATATTATCGCCTCTGCTGTGGTCTTTGGTTGTGGATTACCTTCTCACTAAGTTGCATGATTCTGGTTTTATAACCCAAGGTTACGCAGATGACCTAGTTGTTACAATTAGAGGCAAGCATGACCAGACTATATCTAGTCTCATGCAAACTGCTCTTAACGAAATTAAAAGTTGGTGCTCGAAAGAGGGCTTAAATGTCAACCCCAGTAAAACGACTTTGATACCTTTCACAAGGAGACGTAAATACAATTTACAGGCTCCAACTATGAATGGCATCACATTAGACTATTCCAAGGAAGTAAAATATCTGGGGGTAACCCTAGATCAAAAACTCTGGAATAGTCATATTGAAAAAATTTTATCCAGAGTTTTGGTGGCAAGTTGGACCTGCCGCAAGACGTTTGGAAAGACTTGGGGCCTACAACCAAAAATGACTCTCTGGTCATACAAAACAATAATTAGGCCCATGGTCACATACGCATCATTCGTATAGTGGCCAAAAACACAAGAAACAACAGCTAACGCCAAGCTGCAAATAGTGCAGCGGCTAGCTTGTCTGGGAATCACAGGGGCAATGTCAACATGTCCCACTGCAGCTCTAGAGTCGATGCTGAACCTTCCTCCCTTGCAGTTCTGCATAAGGAGGGAGGCAGTAACTGTCGCCTTAAAACTGTGACAGACACAAATAATGAAACCTGGAGATCTAGTTGGCCACCTGAAAATCTTAGAAGAAATTCCATTAGGTTCTAAGGACACGCCGACAGATGCTATGCCAGTCAAATTCGACTTTGAAACACCCTTTGAAGTGGTCATAAAAAACCACCAAATGGGTAAAGAAATTGAACCAAAAGTGGAAGAAGGTTCACTCGTATGGTGTACGGATGGATCTAAGATAGATGAAAGGGCAGGAGTGGAGTTACTGGGCCCAATTTCAGGCTATCTAAATCTCTTGGAAACGCTTCAACTATCTTCCAGGCAGAAATACATGCTATAGACATAAGTGCCCAAGAATATCTTAACCAAGACACCCGTAGAGCAAAAGTCTTTATTGTATCAGACAGCCAAGCCGCCTTATTGGCTCTAAAGTCATTTACATGTGAGTCAAAGTTGGTTTGGGACTGTAAACAATCTCTCAAGAAGCTGGCGGAACGCAACAATGTAACTGTGATGTAGGTGCCAGGTCACAAGGGAATTGCAGGAAATGAGAAAGCTGACAGCCCCGCAAAAGAAGGAGCTAATACCCCATTCCAGGGTCCGGAACCCTTCTGTGGACTATCGAAAAGCCACATCATAGAGGAACTCCGTACCTGGGAACTCAATCAACTAAGATCATATTGGTCTAACACACCAGGATAAAGGCAAGCAAAAAGGCTCATAAAAGTGTGCCTAATATCAAAATGGTCACTGGCCTTCTCACTGGTCACTGACCTCTGAGATATCATCTCAAGAAATTGGGCAAATCAGATAGTGAGAACTGTCGTTTCTGTCAAAATGAAAAAGAAACGGCAGAACATATACTATGCAACTGCGTAGCACTGTTCTGCAAAAGATTAAATTCCTAGGATAGATCAGTCTGGCGTCCTCTGACATAGGAAACAAGTCACCTAGGAAGCTAATAAACTTCATCAAAAGTATTGGCATTCTAGAGTTTAACTAGATTAAGGTATGCACAAAAGATCTCTATAGGTCGAAGTGCGGTGAGGCATGGCCTTAACGACCTCACATAATCTAATCTAATGGATGACTTTTAATAGTAACTTTAGCACATGAGACATCAAGCTAATGGTGCGGTAATCGCTACATTCTCTTGCGTTTTTCTTTTTGGGGAGATAAATAAAAATCGACGTTAAACACTCTTTGGGTAATACGCGTGAACTATAAATTTGGTTCAAGAGTGTCACTAAAACATCAATGTGCTTCTCATCTAGAATTTTTAGGATTTTTATAGGAAGCATATCAGGTCCAAGGCTTTTCCCACTCTTCATTGTTTTTAATGCGTGTAATATTTCTTCTTTATAGGCTAGTTTAATATCAATCTATCCTCGTATGTTTCCGTTTAAAACATGGCGATCGCGTGCTGACAAACTTCAAAGACTGCACCTAAGAGTGGGCATTCTGATTGTTATTTATTCTTTGCCAATGTGTAAGTGGTGTTCCTCTACTACATTTGTCTGCTCTTGGCCTCTAATTTGTATTTTTGCTCGTCCATCGTGAGTACATTCTCGCATGGCCTGTCCAATTCCATTTTAGTTCCGCTATGCGTTCCACAACAGCAGCAATACTCGTCCTTCTTTGCAGATCTTCGTTTCTTATTCGGTCCCGTAACGTCACTCCCAGCATAGACCGTTCCATTCGTCCCTGTGCCACTCAATTTCGAAGCCGTAGTCTTGGTTAGAGTCATATTTTCCGTCCCATAGGTCATGACCGATAATACGTATTGGTCAAATACTTTTCTTTTGAGGCTAATTGGCATGTTCGCCATAAGTGAGTCTCGCAGTTTGCCAAAGGCTGTCCAAGGTAAAGTAATTCGTCTTTGCATTTCGCATCTTTGGTTATTCCTGCTGTTTCTTATTTAATGACCCAAATACGTATATTTCTCCACCAGTAATGTTTTTAAATTGTACTTTTATTAGTAAAATTAAAGCACGGTCAATGTATCTTATAATTATTTTCTTGCTACTCCCATGGCTAACAAATCAGCGGGACAGTACACTGCTGTATATTGTCTAGCAGTAGATCGTTTTAAGTAGAGAAATCCTGTTCGACTCTAAATGGTTCTTGGTACTAACTCATAATTAGAGCTTATATTGCATGCCCATCGAAATTCTCCCGCCTTAGATATCACATAGACAAGATCCATTTCTTTCGAAGAATTAAGAGGAACACCTTAAACTCTGGATTTTTCATTGCCAAAATAGAGGATTTCTTTTTCGTGTTGACGACAATAAGGACTTCGTTAGTAACATCAACAAGTCCAAACATTAACCAAAGAGACATTACCAAATAGTTTCACAACATAAAATCTTATTTAGATAAAAAAGGAATTGAAGATGTTCTTCAAGAACCAACAAGGATCTTGCCATGTTTTTATTTATGTCACAAAAATAAAAAAGTTTTGGCTTCCAAAAAGGGTTCCAGAAATGTCTATGAAATTTAACATAGTCCAAAGCTTAACTTAACAGTTATGTTTACATTTTCTGCAATAGGAAATATTTTACCTCCGATGATAATTTATCTCCATAAGAGATTGCCTAATACATTGGAAATATATTTAACCCTTATTTAGATCACAATAATATTACACGCCCGCTGATACTTTTTATTGATGGGCATAAAAGCCATTTAACTTAACAGACAAGTATATGCCACTAAATTAATGCAACCGGCGGATGTGGCTGCATTTACGCCTCTTAAAAAATTTTTGGACCAAATCTGTGCTTCGGTTTAGGAGAGACAACCCCCAAAAACTGTTAACAAAGGTAGAGTTTGCTCCAGTTTTAAAGTCTGTTATAGATATGTTAAATCTAAATGTTGTTAGAAGAGGGTTAAGGACATGCGGTATATTCCCTTGGAATTCGTCTGCTCTTGACTATTTAAAATGGCTTCGGAAATTATTTGAAACTTAAGATAATCTTGTTGAGCACAAAGATTTGCCAACGCTTATTAAAATTAAATCTAATGATTACCAACTATTGAAACAAATATTTTTATCCTTTACAGCAGTGGTTCTCAACCTGGGGGGCGAGAGGGTACAAAGAAAAAAAAATTAAAATTAAAAAATATATATTTTGTTAAAAAACAAAATATTTTGTATTTCGTATTTTTATTTTGTTTAGAAATATTTCTTTATTTAAACGTGATTAAAATCGTTTTACTCAAACACACAACCTGAGTTAAGCACAACAGTCTTGTGTATGGCAACATCGTAGGAGCGTAAAGTATATTTACCAACACTGTATTGCAAGCACTCCTGGCTCCAGTTCAGTGACTCCGTCTCACGCGTCAGTCTCAGTCGACAGCCTCTGTGTGCTGTTTGTAGCAATCAGTGTAATCGTTATTTAATAACAGAGTGATTGTTTGTGAATTATTTAATAGTGTTGTGTAACAGCTTTCAAAACGGCTAAGTCACTTCCAAAGAAAAGATGGTATTCAGACAATTATATCAAGTATGGTTTTACCTTTATGGAGAAAACGGCCGTCATTTACCTCTGTGTATCAACTGCCATGCTGTTCTTAGTAATGATGCAATGTGCCGCGGACGTTTGGAACGGCATCTAATTACAAATAATTCTTCTTTGGAAGATAAAGGCCCAGAATTTTTCATTGTCAAAAAAAGCAGCCTAACCAACGCAGCCCAGCCATTTCTTGAAAATGAGAAAGCTGTGGAAGCTTCATACAAAATAGCAGTTTTGATAGTTAAAGATAAGAAAACAACTAACTATTGGTCACTAGTAGTCACTAATTAAACCTTGTTTCCTTACTACTTGTAGTACCGTACAGGTTTACCGTTTTTTTTTTTTCTTTGCAGTGTGACGAAACAACTGATATTTCAAAGCATGCACAGTTATTGTTTTACTGTCGATTTATTGACAGAAACCGGTTCCTGAAGGAAATATTGTTTTCAACATATCTTGAAACAACAACTAAAGCCATTGACATATTTTCTGCTCTTGAAGATTTTTTAGTAATCAATGAACTTCCATGGGAGCAAGTAGTTGGCATATGTACTGATGGAGCCCAAGCCATGACAGGATGTCGATCTGGATTAATGGAATTGGCAAAAAAGAAGAACTCTAGGATAATTGGTTCTCACTGCATTATTCACAGACAAGCTTTAGCTAGTCAGACTTTACCTAAATCTCTCAACGTCACATTAAACTTAGCAATTAAAATTGTTAACCACATTAAATCCAGCGCATTAAGCACTAGGCTCTTTCAGGCACTATGTCAAGAACTCAATAGTGATCAGGAAATCCTCCTTTTTCACAGAGAAGTCCGGTAGTTCTTCTTCTTCTTCAGCCTTAAGTAATCCAACTTTGGACATAGGCCTCCCCCAAATCAATCCAGTGTCTTCTATTTTGTGCCACTTACTTCCAGTTGTGTCCTCCGATCTTCTTAATATCATCAGCCCATTACATTTGTGGTCTTCCTCTGCTTCTCTTTCCTAACCATGGCCTTCACTGTTGTATTTCGTGGTTCCATCTCTTATCCTTTAGTCGAGCATTGTGTCCTGCGAAGCTCTATTTTAATTTGGCAGCATGTTCTCCTGCGTCTTTTACTTTCGTTTTGCTTCTAATCCATTTGTTTGTTTTTTTGTCTACGAGTCTCACTGCGAGCATTGATCTTTCCATCGCTCTTTGTGCTTTTACTATTTTATCCATATTGGACTTGGTGAGTGTCCACGTCTGTAAACCATACGTGAGTATAGGGAGGATACACTGATCGTAAATTCTGGTTTTCAAATACTGTTCTATTTTAGTGCTTTTCAGGATCCAACTCAGTTTTCCAAATCCTGCCCACGCTAACCTTATTCTTCTGGTAATTTCGACAGTTTGATTTTCTTTGTTAATTTTCATTATCTGTCCCAGGTAGATGTATTTTCTTACTGTTTCTAAATTTATGTCGTTCAATGTTATTTCTTGAATGTTCGGTGTATTTGTCATTATTTTTGTTATTTCCAAGTTCATCTTAAGATCTACTTTCTCCGAAGCTTGAAATAGTTGCGTTATCATGGTCTGTAGTTCTTCGAAACTTGTAGCGAATATTACAATGTCATCAGCGTATCTTAAATGACTTCCATGATTGATGAAATGACTGAAGTTTTCTTCCATTAACATTTACTCCCTTATCTGCCCAGTTAATGTCTTTGAACACGTCTTTAAGTCCAAGTGTGAATAGCTTTGCTGAGATAATATCTCCCTGGCGAACTACTCTGTTGATTGGTATAGCTTTGGTTTTCGCATCAATTTGTATTTTCATTGTAGCTTTCTTGTAAATATTGTGTATGAGCATTCTGTATCGGGAGTCTATCCTGCAGTTGTTCATAGCTCTCTCTATTGCCCAAAGTTCTATGGAGTCGAATGCCTTTTCATAATTAACGAAGCCAATATATAAGTTCAAGTGATATTCATTGGCTTTCTCTATTAGAGTTCTGACTCTAAGGAGATGATCCGCTGTACTGTAAGCTTTTTGGAATCCTGCCTGCTCTACCGGTTGATAGCTATCGAGCTTCGACGTTAACCTGTTAGTTATTACTCTCATAAACAGTTTGTACATTTGGGACAGCAGGGAGATTGGCCTATAGTTCTTGAGATCTCCCCTGTCTCCCTTTTTGAAGAGAAGTATTGTCAAACTTTCATTCCAATCATCTGGGACTTCTCCTCTGTGAAGACATTCGTTGAAAAGTTTTTTCAATTCTTCGAGAATAATTTCATTCCCCTCCTTCAATATTTCTACAAGTATTCCATCTGGACCCGGAGCCTTATTATTCTTTAGTTGTGCTATAGCTTGTGTTATTTCGAACGATTCTATGTTAGGGAGTATTTCTAAGTTGACATTCGTTATCTTTCTCTTAAGGTCTTCCTTTGCAGTGTTATCTGGGTTCTTGTTTGAGAAATATAAATCACGGTAAAATGTCTAAGTAACTTTTAGGATTTCGTTCTTTTCTCTTATTTCTTTTTCATCTTTATCCTTCAATGAGATTATTATAGGCTTTCCTAAGTTTATTCTTAAGCATTTCAGGCCTCGGTTCTTTTCTATTATTTTTCC
This sequence comes from Diabrotica undecimpunctata, assembly GCF_040954645.1. NCBI lineage: Eukaryota > Metazoa > Arthropoda > Insecta > Coleoptera > Chrysomelidae > Diabrotica > Diabrotica undecimpunctata. The sequence continues at coordinate 78,980,831 of NC_092809.1, read as the reverse complement.
TACCTTGTTTTCATTATAGATCCTTAAATCTTCCTTTACTCCCTTCTTTATTTGTTTATTCAATTCTTTGAAACCATTGGTGTTTTGCTTTCCTTCGCTTAGAAATGTGCGTCTCTTTTCCATCAACCGTTTTGTTCTCTAGTTATATCGCAGTTATATCTTCAAAAATGTCTTTGTTCCCACACAAAAAGTAATCGATCTCGTTTTTTGTCTTTTTATCGGGAGATATCCACCTCCATTTTCGGTTTGCTAGTTTCTTGAAGTGTGTGTTCATGGCATATAAATTTTGTTGTTCTAAGAAGTTATATAATTTCTCTCCTCTTTCATTTCGTGTGCCATAACCATGCATCCCTATTTTGGTTTCAGTATTTTCTTCTATTTTACCTAATTTTGCGTTGAAATCTCCCATAATGATGGTATATTTTGAATCATTTTCTTCTTATTCGAGACAGCGCTGGCAGACAGCACTGGACTGAAACAAAAAAGTGTTTACACGATGCCACTACCATGCCAGCACTGTCGTTCTAGTGCCACTGGCGCCAGTTACTGGATACGTGTAAACGCGCCATAATGCATTTATAAAATCTTCGTAGAACATTTCAACTGCCTCTTCCTGATGTGTTGTTGTGGGAGCATACACTTGTATAACCTTGATCTTGGTTTTATTATCTAGGTCTATTATAATATAAGCTACTCTATCAGAAACACTTTTATGGCGCGTTTACACGTATCCAGTAACTGGCGCCAGTGACACTGGAACGACAGTGCTGGCATGGTAGTCATCGTGTAAACACTTTTTTGTTCCAGTCCAGCGCTGTCTGCCAGCGCTGTATCGAATAGAAGGCTGGTCTATTTTTCATGCCAGTGGCCCTCGTCCGCGTCCCCTCTAGCCCCGTGCCAGTGAATGTAGACACGTGTAAACACAGCGTTCCAGTAGCTGTCGTCTCTTTGTTCAGTGGCAATGTTTGTATTTTTTAAATACTTAATATGACCCGGAAACTAAGCGAAGCAGATACGTTAAAGTTTGTGCAACTTTATCGAGAACAACAATGTTTATGGGATATTTGATGTGAAACATATAAAAACAAACAAATACGCTCATCAGCAATACAAGAAATTCAAGAAGGAATGGATATCGAAGGATTGACTATAGAAGAAGTGAAGGCTAAAATTAAGAGCATTAGAAGTACATATTACTTGGAGGTAAATAAGATTGAGAAATCAACAAGGTCTGGTGCTGGAGGAAAAGTATATGTCCCCAAGGTGAAATGGTTTGACGAATTAAATTCATTCATCAGGAATGTGGCAGTAAGGTGAATAACTACGGTAAGTATTTATGATATTTACAACAATTGACCTTTTCTATATCTGGTGATTTACAAAATGAATTTTAATCTTTTTTAATTTGTATATAATTTTTGTGTAAACTACAAATATGCAATATGTGTAGACATTTATTAATTAATAAATAGTCTAATTTGTTTAAACAATTTCTGAAAAAATCATTTTTTCCCAAAAATCCATGTTTTAATCATACTGTCATTACTAATCGTAGAAAAAGTTAAGGAATACTTTAATAAATAAATTATCTTCAATAAATAATTATCTAATAAAAATATAATTTTTATTAAAATAAAAATAAAATATAATTTATTAAAGTGTCCTTTAACTTTTTCTATGCCCATTAATGATACTATGATTTAAAAAAAATTATTTTTAGTGGCCGTTGTTGACAAGTGTTACTGTAAATAACAACTTTTAAAATCCATTCCGTAAAAACTTATATAAGTTATAGTATCTAGTAAGTAGCTACTTTTATTATTTCTTTTTCATTTATTGCAAACAGTAAATCAAAATCAAAATAGTCCGCTCTAATATTTATTTTTTACCAAAAATTAACAATAACTATTCATATTATGACGTTAACCTTAATGTATGCTTCTAATTTGCCAAGGAACACTTCCGGCATTTACAAACAAATTGTTGTAACTTTCCTTGCGTTCTTTAGCAGTATTGAATGAATGGTTGGTACCTTGATTTCCAATACCATGTAAGGACTGAATTTCGTTTCTCCATGAACCTGCCAGAAAATTTCCATCTTCATGTTCCCTATCTACACAAGTTGGAGTGAGATAAGACTTTGATTTCTTGCGTAGCCAATTATGGAGTGAACAAGCAGCACAAACGATCGCATCTACTGTGTCCAATTTAGTAGGTATGGGCTTCTCAAATATCCGGAATCTGCTTACTAAGATCCCAAAAGCATTTTCTATTATACGTCTGGCACGTGATAACCTATAGTTAAAAACTTTTTGTTCTACGTTAAGATTAACCCCTGGATACGGTTTCATTAAATATGGCTTTAATGGGAATGCTGCATCTCCAACCATAAACCCCTATTTTGGTAAGTCATCTTCCTGAGATTGGTAAACTGTGCAATTCTTAAAAACGCCTCCATCAGAGGCACTACCTGTTGCACCCACATCTATACACGAAAACCAGTAGTCGTGATCTGCAATTGCTAATAATATGATGCTGGTTGTTTTTTTGTAATTAAAAAATTAACTTCCACTTTTTGGAGGACTTTTAATTAGCACATGTTTTCCGTCTATCGCACCATAACAAGAAGGGAAATTCCATTTTCTTCTAAATCCACATTCGATCATATTCCATTCCTCTTCTGTATTAGGAACCTAAAATATAAATGTCATAATTTAATTGCTTGTTTTTTTAAGTTTTTATTTTTTATTTCTTTTGTTTCAGGATAACACACAAAATAACAATGATGACAATTTATCTGAAAGTCACGTTGGTCCAATTTCAGCTGGACCGCAAAATGAATCTCAGGTTGAACAGCCAGGTACATCATGTTCTGAAAATGAGAATCAAGCTGCTCTTCCACGTACACCACGTTCCGTAGATGGGTCATCTGCAGACAAACTAACACCGCCTCCAAAATCTAAACGCAGCAAATTATCTCAAATGGCCTTAATGATTAAGGATTTAAAAAATATGCAAGAGGATAGTGGAACCAAACGACCTTGAAATATTTGGAAAGAGTGTTGCATCACAATTACAAAAGTTATCAGATGAACAGGAAACAATTGCCCAGGAAAAGATACAGAGCATACTGAGTCAATGCAGACTTGCTGATATACGAGAGAAGAAGTTAAATGCTAATCAAAATTCAATTTGATTCAGTATTGAGTATTCAATCAAATACTCAATTTGAATGGGATCCTATATCTTTGAGAAATTATCCACCACGCTTCCGGCCAGTTGCAAGTTGTGCACTGCCAGAAGGTAGTCCATCCAGTGCTGCAACTTCATCGACTTTTACTTCCCACTGCAAGGATGACTGCTGCAGTGTTCCATCACCTATTGAAAGCCTTGACGAAGCAGAAGACGCTAGTTGTCTCGTTAAAATAGCTTATAATATTGCCAATTGTAAATAAAATTAATAAATTTAATAAATACTTTACCTTAATATATTGTTTTAATGCTGCATAAATTCTCCTGCACACTTTGGGTATAAATTTTGAGATAGTAGGTTTGGGCACACGGTATAAGTGACTCAGGCTTCGGTAAGACATTCCAGTAGCTAAATAAGTCAATGTTACTTCAAGTTTTATTTTTGCAGGTGATGCCTCTCTCATCACGGTATCTTGATACTGAATAGAACTTTCTATTAGAGAAAGTAGTTGGTCAAAATTTTCTGACGTAAGTCGTAACGCCAACCTGTACTCAGTGGGATTCTCTACTCTTAGTTGTTTTAACAAGAAAGATGAAGCTCCTGTTATAGATCTATCACTGATCCATTTTCTTACCCACAATCGTTTTTCCTTTACCACTTCTTCTTCCAACATATTAATCAGCTCCTCCCTTAATAGGACGAACATTTTCTTAACACATTTTCCCTTCAACAACTGCTTTTGCTGTAGCTCCATTTTTACAAAAGTAACACGACACGACACTGGCAAATGATAACAAACGACTGACTTCACATAGTAGGAACAGATGTGACAGTGAGACTGGCGCCAGCTACTGGATACGTGTAAACTTACCTGTCCAGCGCTGTCCTAGTCAAGCACTGGAATGCCAGTGAGACTGGCGCCCGTTACTGGATACGTGTAAACCTGCCTTTATATGTAGAAATGTATGATGTGAGATACTTTTTGACAAGAAATCCTACCCCACCATATGTTTCGTCTATTTTCTCTGTATAGTATAAGCGATTTCCAGAGTTTAAATGGATGCATTGTTCGCCTCTTCTTTTCACTTTTGACAGTCCCACAATATCCGACTTTATCTTGGATAGTTCTTCTTCTCATTCGTAGACCTTTTCATCTTTAGTAATAGATTGGATGTTGTATGTGGCTAGTAGTAACTGTTTTTGTTTGTTCGTATCTATTTTGGAGCGTTTTGTTAAGCTTGTGCCTCCCACAGAATCCGTGAGGCTAACCGGTTTGCCGGTGTGGGATTCTGAGCTGCTAGCTCTACCCACCTGGGATATCATCCCATTTTGTTTCAAGTTCAACATATTGTGTTTTGAGAGGTATAATGGCATTAAAACACCACGCTTACCGGACGGGTTGGTGAGTGTTCGCAGTATCACAGACGGTTAAATCAGTATTTGATTTTCGCCTGCGACTTTGTGGTACCGCATCTGTCAGAAATTGTATTCCTCAGCAACGGGCCACTAATGACACAGCTGCTGACCTGTGTCATGTCCTCCGTTGATGCGCGGGTACTTATTGGCGAAGCCTTATTCATACCTGTCCTGCATATCTACAGGAACTTTCCCTATCAGCCATTGGGATGCGCCATATCGGGGTTGAGGACTTTCCTGCCCAGTCTGTCTTGCACAAAGTACTGAAGGACCCCTACTCAGTTCAGCGTCCCTCCTCTACACAAACTAAGACCGGCACGGGTCGGAAAAGTCCGGTGGTTATCCAAAGGAATTATACTTGCAAGATTATTCAATTTAAAGTCAGAAGTTGAAATTTTGTTACTGACTTCAAAAAAAGGAAGATCTTCACAAAAGATTTACAGATGATAAAAATATGTTTTATTTGGCTTATTTGCCCGACTTTTTTTAGACATTTAATGTCCTGAATTTAAAGCTTCAAGGCCGTAAACACCTCTTAGACACTTATGATGCAATTAAGGGGTTTATAGAAAAAATATCGCTTTGGCAACGCCGCCTTCACAGTTCCAAGCCAAACTTTTCCTCTTTTCCTAAATTGAATGATCTCCTTGATGATATTCAAACCCTTTCACTACATCTAGTTTCGGATTTGAAAGACGTCATATTACGGCATTTGGAAGAACTGAAAAATCAAATTCGAAAGTACTTTCCAGATGTTAGCTCGGAAAACTGGGAATTTAAGTTGACAAGAGATCCTTTTCATATCGAAGTTGACATTCTTCCAGTTAACCTTCAAGAGCAGGCAATCGACTTAAGATGTGATTCACAAGCAACAGCAAATTTTGCAAACATGGACTTGGAAGAATTTTGGTTAAACTACTTTCCTGTTTTCCCAGAAGTGGCTTTAGTATCTGCGAAATTATTAGTCCAGTTTTCATCCACATATCTTTGAGAATCTGGTTTTTCTGCATGGCGTATATAAAATAAAAATGCCGTTCAAGGCTAGACGTTGAAAGTGACTTGAGGTGTGATCTGACACAGTTTCAACCGAATATCGAAAAACTTGTCAAGAACAGACAATGCCAATCCTCTCATTAAAAGTGCAAAAACACTCATATAAGACTTTCAACTTTATATGCGTATTTGATTTTTTGATTATTCTTTTTCTCAAATAAATAAACAATGTTAAGTTTAATGAGACATCAAATAAACTTTCGTATTTAAATATATCTCGAATTTTAGTTTGCATTCACAGCTTTTGCTAACGTAGAGTTAGCATCGTCAGTTTCACAATTTCACTGTTCTAACTTGAACCAACCAATTATTGACTGGAAGGGAGGTGTGAGCTATCTTCAGTGTTCAAAGGGGGCGCTAGTGCTGAAAGGTTGAGAACCGCTGCTTTACAGAAAAGTCGTCGGTAGAAATTTCTCCAAACCACAAACAAGAAAATATTCTAGTCGAAGTAAAAGTTTTAAAAACAAGTGAAGTAATTTTCGAGATAAATGATATACCTCTAATAATAGATGATACTGAAATTATAAACATACCTAAAATCAAGAACGCAACCTTGATAGCAGACGAAAATAAAATTTTCAACATGAAAGGAATAGAAGACCATTCAAATAAAGCTGAATCAAGTGTGACGAAAACGGTTAAAGATTTATCCAAAAAAAAACCGAGAAAACCCTAAACAGTTATGAAAATAATTAGTAAATGCTATATAAAATATATTGCGACTTACTTATATCGTCTATTAAAATAGTATCGTCTATTAAAATAGTTAAAACACGTATTTACGTAAATATAGCTATTTTATTAAATTAAATCAAACTCGTTCACAATGGTCATAATTAAATCACACCAAATTATTATCTCTCGTTCCGCTGTGTTTATGTGTCATCACCGAACAACCCGTGACCATATAAGGTAATTAGTGACCCAAGCCAATCACCGTATTAGAAGTTAAGTGTGTCTTCACAATGTCATAACAGAATACCAGTATTCCATCTTAAGCTGATTAGGACATTAGGAAGTTAGTGACTTAAGCTGATCAGCGTATTAGGATAATAGTGTGACTGCATTCGACCATCCTGACGTCACGATCGTCCTCGATCGTACAACACCTATTAAAAAAAATAATATGTTCTTTATTATTAAGAATGCTAATTTATAGAAAGGCTCCATCATTCTGCAGAATGACATAGTCTAAATCAATTCGTTTCAGATAGCTACAACTATCCATACAAGCTCATTTTTAAACATTAAAACATATGGCTGTCATTTTTCAGAATGACAATGTGAATAAATTTGTTTCGAATAGCTACGGCTATTCAAACAAACTCATTCAAGACATTAAAATATTTGGGGGTCATTCTGCAGAATGGTGAACTGAATATCCATTCAGAACATTAAAACATTTATTTGTCATTTTTCAGAATGACGAACTGAAAATCCATTCAGAACATTAGAACATTTATTTGTCATTTTTCAGAATGACGAACTGAAAATCCATTCAGAACATTAAAACATTTATTGGTCATTTTTCAGAATGACGAACTGAAAATCCATTCAGAACACTATAACATTTATTTGTCATTTTTCAGAATGACGAACTGAAAATCCATTCAGAACATTAGAACATTTATTTGTCATTTTTCAGAATGACGAACTGAAAATCCATTCAGAACATTAGAACATTTATTTGTCATTTTGCAGAATGACGAACTGAAAATCCATTCAGAACATTAAAACATTTATTTGTCATTTTGCAGAATGACGAACTGAAAATCCATTCAGAACATTAAAACATTTATTTGTCATTTTTCAGAATGACGAACTGAAAATCCATTCAGAACACTATAAAAACATTTATTTGTCATTTTGCAGAATGACGAACTGAACATCCATTCAGAACATTAAAACATTTATTTGTCATTTTGCAGAATGACGAACTGAAAATCCATTCAGAACATTAAAACATTTATTTGTCATTTTGCAGAATGACGAACTGAAAATCCATTCAGAATATTAGAACATTTATTTGTCATTTTTCAGAATGACGAACTGAAAATCCATTCATAACATTAAAACATTTATTTGTCATTTTTCAGAATGACGAACTGAAAATCCGTTCAGAACATTAGAACATTTATTTGTCATTTTGCAGAATGACGAACTGAAAATCCATTCAGAACATTAAAACATTTATTTGTCATTTTGCGGAATGACGAACTGAAAATCCATTCAGAACATTAAAACATTTATTTGTCATTTTTCAGAATGACGAACTGAAAATCCATTCAGAACATTAAAACATTTATTTGTCATTTTGCAGAATGACGAACTGAAAATCCATTCAGAACATTAGAACATTTATTTGTCATTTTGCAGAATGGCGAATAAAATAAATTTGCTTCAAATAGTCAGAACTACTCAAATAAACCCATTCAGATCATTGAAACACTTTGTTGTCATTTTTCAGAATGACAATTAAAATATTTTTTTTTTTTAGTTCCAGCTATTCAAACAAATTCCTTTTAAACAATAGAATATCTTTATGTCATTCTACAAAATGACTACACTATCATGTAACTAACCTGAATAATTTTAAGATCTTTGAATCTTAAATCTCTTGATGTTTTCTCCACCAACAACTCCTTCATAAGGACGCCTTTTTCTTGATGAATGTACATCTTCTGTTACACGATATCTATCATTTGGTAGAACCTCAACAATCCTGAATGGCCCTCTATACTTTTCTAAAAGCTTCTTACTTTCATTGTTTGCTGGAAAACTTGTAACTTTTGTCAATACCAGGTCACCAACAGCATATTTCACTGGAGAGCATTTTTTTATTAAATTCGTTATTCTGTTTGATTCTGTTTTCTTCTAATCGTTTAGCTACATCCTTTCTCAATAACATTACATCAATAATGTCCATATCATTATCATCTATGTATTTGTCTCCATCAACTCTTAATTTGTACCCGAAAAACACTTCACTGGGAGAAGATTTAGTTATTCGGTGTTTTGTCTCGTTTATTCCTTGTTGAATGTTTTTTAAATTCTTATCCCACATATCGGACTCAAACTTTGCACCCATTGTGGCCATGGTATCCAGTAATGTTTTATTTGCCCTTTCTCCTTGGCCGTTGCCTCTTGCCATTCCTACTGCAGTTGTAAACACTCTAATTCCTCTCTCTGCCTTATAATTCAAAAATTCTTTTGAAACAAAAGCTGATCCTGCATCTGATATCATTCGTTTGGTGTTACCAAATATTTTAAAAATTTCTTCTAAAGCACGAATAACATGTTTACTTGATGTATCTGGGACAGCTTCAACAAACACAAATTTAGAAAAGGCATCAATCAAAACCAAGACGTATTTATTTTGAGATTTCGTTAACACAAATGGCCCTAAATGATCGGCATGGAGTGTATGAAACGGTCTAGCATATGGAATGGAATGTAGATAGCCAGGCTTTTTTTCTCCCGGTTATTTATGGTATAAACAGGCAAGACAAGCCGAAATGTATTTCTTAATAAATCTTCGCATTCGTGGGAACCAATACCGTTCTTTTATTCTTTTAATTGTTTTATCCAACGCAAAATGTCCAATATCGTCATGATTCATTTTGACAATTTGCCAACGACAATCTTTAGGCACATACCATCTTCTACCATATTCCGCTATTTTATAAACTTTGTTTCCTCTTAAATCATATTTCTTGAAAGTATCCTTATGATTTTCCTGATCTCCTGACAAAAGAATAATCTTTTTTTATTTATTTCCGTATCTGTATCCTGTGCTTCTCTTAGATAGTCGTCTTCTTTGATGAGCATCACTTTAATTTCAAGACTTTCCCCTGCTTCAGTTCTTTCAAAGTTCCTACTTAAGGCATCTACATGTTGTAGTTGTACTCCTGATTTATGTTTTATTTCAAAACAAAAATTTTGTAAACACAAAACCCATCTTGCTGTTCTTGGGATTATTGTTTGTTTTACTAATGCATTTTTAACGGAATTGCAGTCTGTTATTACAGTAAAAGATCTTCCTGCTAAATATTATCTATACCTTTCTAGGGTTTTGACAATAGCCAAAAGCTCTAATTCAAAAGAATGATATTTCTTTTCTTCTTTTGTGGTTTGCTTGCTAAAATAGGCAATTGACTTTTCACGACCATCAACAATTTGAGTTATTATGCCTCCAAATCCTTCTCTACTTGCATCCGTGTAAACTATTATGTCATGTTTCGGATTAAATATTGTTAAAATTGGTTCTGAGACTATAACTTTCTTTATTTCTTTAACAATTTTTGTTTCTTCTTATGTCCATGTCCAATTTACATCTTTTTTTTATCAATAAGAAAAGAAAGGCTTGCGAACGATGAATTACTCTTTCGAATAATATTTGCATCCAATAATTCTTGTACTGTTTTTTGTAAAATTTCTTTGTCAGCTGCAGGTGTTCTGTAGGGACGAAACTTAACTACATCTGAACTTGTAATATCGATTCTCATAACAACAGAATGCGATTTTTTTTTAGAGCTTTCAAATTTGTATAAAAACAGTCCTCGTGATTTAGCAAAATATTTTCCAACATCATTTTCTCGTGTTTAGATATATTTCCGGTACTTATTTCTTTATCTAAGTCTCTCTTATATTTAAATGTTAAACTATTATCTATCCTATAGTACATAATATTTACATCTTCTGTAAAATTTCTTCCTATTAGAAGGTCATTAACCCAATCTTTATCCATGACATATAACATAATATTTAATTCTACAAAATCGATTTTTATTTTAGCAAATACATAATATTCAACTGATAAAGAATTTCCCAAAAATCCAGAAAGTTTTACATCTTTAGTTAACGATTTTGTTTCTAATTTAAACTTATCTGCCAATTCTTTTGAAATTAGCGAACAATCGCTGCCAAAATCAATGAATGCAGTATGGGTGTTCATTTAAGAAAATAATTTTATTAAATTTATTTTCGGAAGAATCAAACTGTATTTGTTTAACAGATTTTTTTTTTCTTCTAAATTTTTGTTCGTTTTATTTACTTTTATCTCTTGACATTCTTTGTTCTTTTTAAAACAGTATTGTTCAATATGACCTTTAATTTTAAAAAAAAAACCTGCATATTTGGTTTCTGTGGTGACAATCTTTTTTTAAATGACCCTGAATTCCACAGCACATACAAGGTTTATTCTTGTTAAATTTGTTATTAACAAATTTGTTATTATGTACAAATTTTGATTTGGAAAAACAATTGGATTTGTTAAATCAGGCAATTTTTCTGGACTTTTGTGATAAAGCTTATTTCTTAAATAAACTGCCAATAAATTGACATCTTTGATTTGAGCAACTTCAATAGCAGATTTAATATGTTCGTCTCTAATAGCACCAATTATTAAAGAAATCTCATCTGACTTGGAAAAATTTACTTTAAGTTTATTAATTTTTGCTAAATGTTCAAAATAAAATTCATATAATGAAGAACCCTCTGTTGGTTTATGATGGGCTACGTCCATAAAAAGATCATAAGTATTTCGTGTACTTTGAAAAGTATTTTCTAACACTGATCTCCATTGTGCCCAAGAAAATTGAGACCATGCAACTTCATTTTCAATAAAACTAGCGTACCATGTTTTAGAGGTACTTTTAAGCTTAGAAATCGCTTGAAATATCGTCGGTATACTGCGAAAACCAGGTAAATGACAAATTTTAAAATATTGAGTTAAGTATACCAAAATTCTCAGCTTTTTCCGCTCTACATACAGGTAAAACCAAATAAATGATACGACTTACCATTCAGCAGATAATTTGTGTAATAAACAAATAAGTTACACCTAATCAACTTTTCGTTTTCAAATAAAACAATAGATCGCTACTTACTTCCATAAAATTAAAGTTCTGTTGCATGTAAAACAAAGTAAGCCCACATATATTATTATGCCGGACAACAATATATTTCTACTACTGCAAACCATATTCAGTAAAAAGGTGATAAGTGTCTTTAATACATTTTACGTGTATGATTTATTAAAATTTCTCTTCCATATCGACTAGTAAAAATCTTTAAGTACACTTACTTCATTCTACGTGTTCGTTTTTGTATACCTTGACTACCTTCTCGGCGAAGAATCGGTAGACGAAATTGTTGTGGTTTCACTACTGGAACTACTATTTCGCTTGGACTTTTTCCTTTTCGGCATTTTGGACACTTTCAATCACTTAACATTAAAAACAGTTCACTAAATTCTACCGTAGGTTCTTTAACACACTTCTGATATCGTCTATTAAAATAGTATCGTCTATTAAAATAGTTAAAACACGTATTTACGTAAATATAGCTATTTTATTAAATTAAATCAAACTCGTTCACAATGGTCATAATTAAATCACACCAAATTATTATCTCTCGTTCCGCTGTGTTTATGTGTCATCACCGAACAACCCGTAACCATATAAGGTAATTAGTGACTCAAGCCAATCACCGTATTAGAAGTTGAGTGTGTCTTCACAATGTCATAACAGAACTACCAGTATTCCATCTTAAGCTGATTAGGACATTAGGAAGTTAGTGACTTAAGCTGATCAGCGTATTAGGATAATAGTGTGACTGCACTTAATATGGCCAGATATTTTAACACGAAAAGGCAAGAAGCAAACTTAAAAGGTTTCATTTGTTTTAACTTGATCAGATAAAAAAAAAATAAACTATAAATAGCATTTTTTGACTTTTAAAATATATGATTTGTCACTTTTACAAAAGTCTTTGGGTACTATAACAAACACAATTTGTCTGAGAATGCTGTATTATCTTAAACATATTCATTTTCAACTAAAAACATGCAATACAAAGCCGAGTCTTTCTTTATTTTAAATATTAATAAAACCACCACAAAAAAACTGTTCGACTAATGCGTTCAACCTTCGAACCGTTCTTATCACCAGTAATCGGTTTCTGAATCATATTATTCGGCATTATGATGAATCGAACGATATGTGGGTAGTTTTAAGCAATATAATTAGTCAGTAAACAGTGACACTTCTGCTAATAAAACAATTAGTACAGTACAGTGGGTGGACCTATTATAATATACAGTGTGTAAAAGCCAAATGGAATAAATTCATTATTTAGGTTACTGTACATATTTATAAAAAATCCCGAAACACGTCAAATTTAAATTATAACTTGACATTCTTTAACGTGAAAATGCAACCCCTACCTTCAGCCCCCTTAGAATGACAGGTACAACCCCCAATTTTTAAAATAGGAAGTATAGGCTTGTGATATATCGTTTGAAAGGTATTTTCATTCTCCATTCAAAAATGTTGTCGCTTTCAAGTTTATTAAGATTAATTAAGTTAAAATAAATTAAAATCATCACCAGGCACCAAAATACCATAATGGCATTACAGCAGCTTATAAAAGAAGTATGGAAAGAAGTCTATAAAAAAAGAAGAAATGAAAAAAATAGAAGAGGAGCGTAAAAAAAACAGAGGAAACCCGAAAGAAAAAAACTTTTATCATTAAAAAGGGTATTGTCAAATTTAATAATTTTACAATTTTAAAGTGGAACGTCATTCCGATATTCTTGAAATATCAAGAAAAGAAAGGTCCTATTTGAAAAACAAAAAATTAAGATTTAGTGCTGTCAAGTTAGTTATTTTGTTTAGTAGTTTCTTCTTTCTAAGCGTTTTTTTCTAACAAGTTTTACTTTTCTCTTAAAAGTGTTATTTTCATTACAATCTTACTACTTGATATTTGTGATCCTCTCATCTTTTCTTACATTTTTTGATATGGTAATGGCGGAGATAGTGGTGGTGGAGATGGTGACAATATATTTTGATATAATCTTTATATTTGATATACCAATGCTTAATTTGCAAGTAATGATAAAATTTACCAATGAAATAACATGTTGATTTATTTTTTAGACTCACATAACTGGATTTCAAAAAAATAAAATTATGAGCAAATATATAACAGCGATCATAAAAAATCTTCAAAGAAACTTTTATTTTTGGTACTATCACAATAAAATTTGTGTCGAATGTTTTCTTAGTGAATCTTTAAAATTTGCCGCAAATATTTTCCTGAAACAAAAAGCCGTTAGATATCACCGATGTAGATGTTCACATGTAAGTAAACATGTAGATGTTCACATGTAAGTAAAATGTTATTAATATTTTTCTACTAGCTTTTTATATTAATTTAAATAAATATATACCTGAGCTAAAATATTTTCTCTTTAAAGTTAGCTTTTAAGCATTAGTCATTTTAGACTAATGAGTTTATTTCCAGCTAGACCTATGTATTTTGTTTCGTATTTTCGCATTACCTATACGCATAAGTATTAGGTTTATTAGCCAAGATAGTATATTTTAGTCGTCTAGTTTTCCATGGGATCTAAGTACCCTTCTGATATTATTCCATATCTAAACCTTGTATTTTATTTAAACCTTTCAAAACCCTTTGCTGTACTGAATTTCTTTTGCAGTAAACACGTTTTATCTTTATAGCTGATTTAATCCTAATGGTATCTTTTATATTTTTTTCGTCATATTCCCTATTACATGTTTCAGTTTCGTAGGATTTTCGTCGTCAATATTTCATCCTATTAAAATAATAGGAGACAGAGACAAGAGCAAAAATGAAAAAGTACTAATAACAGGAGACGGTAATGTTTATGTGAAGGAAAGCTTGTCTTTGGAACAATTACAACTATTTAATGATTAAAGAGAACATAAAAAAAGTCATATATATCATCAAAAACACAATAGATGGCAAAGTTATTGGACCAGATGATGTACCCATCGAATTATTTAACCTCAATAATAAAGATGTTATTGATGTAATGGCTGAACTCCTTAATCTAATATATCAGACTGCCACAATCCTCAGACAATGGCTGCAATATGTCTTGCAAAATCTTGTATTAGTTCCCAAAAAGTCAACCTGCTCAGGTCACAAAACAATAGCTTTAGTGAGTTATATACTTTTTTTAAAGAATATAGCAGAGTTGTTTAAACTCTTAAATATAAAATAAGTGACACACAATTTAGCTTTAGAAATGATATGGTGACAAAAGATGCTTTTTAATATTGTTCTGAAGCTATTTTCTTGTGGCATTTTAAATTAATTACTATTTAAATGGGAATAAGCCACAATTAAAGGTTAAAATACGTTTATTGACGTTTCAATTTCCACTTCGGAAATCGTTCTCAAAATACGTATTTTGAGAACGATTTCCGAAGTGGAAATTGAAACGTCAATAAACGTATTTTAACCTTTAGTTGTGGCTTATTCCCATTTAAATAGTAATTAAAAGATGCTTTGTTGGGCTTGGACATATGATGTATGGACATAGATCAAGACATGTACTTATGTTTTGTAGACTCTGAAAAGTTATTTTAAACATTTAACAAAATAACCTTGTAAATATATTAAACAGCAAATATATTGATAGTCGTGGTATAAAAATTATATCTTATCTATATCGGAATCAAACTGCCAAGCTAAGAGTTGACAACCAGTATACCTGTTCGCCAAGGCTACGTGCTGTCCCCACTGCTCCTTAATGTGTACAGAGAAGCGGTATTTAAAGAAGCGCTCACAGATTTAATAGAGGGCTTATCTATCAATGGAGAAGTTTCGAATAACGTTTCGCAGATCATACAGTAAGGGCTGAACAAGAGTTCGAAGAAAACTTCAACTCACAGTTTCAGCAAAAAACTTTAGTTTAAAGAAAAAATATCAGCTATTTTAAAAGTCTTGGCAATATTATTGTCCAATCACAAAAACGACATTTGAATCAATCTTATACGTCAATAAAAAACCAAGACTGAGTTTATTGTTTGATGCAAGATTTTTCCTTTGTTTTTTTTTCTTTAACATTATTAACATTTGGTGATATTTATAGGAAAATGGATATGAAATAATTGACAAACTCGAAAATATAATTGAAATGCTACACACCGGTAAGTTATCAAAGGAATTTCCTCCGATGCAGCAAGTTAAAAAACAGTTAATTCAGATTGTTAAAAATTTATTGAAGCAAAACAACATTACAACTATATATGTTGATAATTTGCAAAATTTACTAAACTTAGATTCAGTAAATAGTATTATAATTTAATTGTAATTCAGTAAATAGTATTATAATTTAATTGTTGATTATATAATACAAATTCGTCTTAGTTAAACATATTTTTTATGTATTTAATATATATATA
>NC_092809.1:76752434-76829934 GCF_040954645.1 Diabrotica undecimpunctata | reverse complement strand
CTCTCTTTTGAATATTTGAAATGCGTGAATTCAACAGAAAGGACAAAAAATACTACAATATCCCTTCAAGTTTGTGCAACATCGGCAAAATTGTTTACATTTGTGAATCGAGAAAGTTAGACTAAATTAGAAATATTGAAACGAAGCTTCTATACCGACGTTGTATTACTTTTTTTCTCTACAGTAAAATGCTGAGGTGAGCGTCATCTAATTAGCGCCACAAGATGGCGTCGTCACGGATAGCGTCATGAAATAGTGGTTCTTGACATCGATTCACTACCTCGGTCAATTCGTTTCTAGTCATCATATATTTACTCTAAGCAGGCTTAAATTAAAAACTGAATGAAAAATAACTAACAAAATATAGAGATTAAATGAGAAGTAAAAAATTAAAACAATATCTGTCACTAAAAGATTCGATTCGTAACGATTGTCAAAATTTAATAAAAGGCATAAATGCCATCCGATTAATAACAACATGAATGACGTTCCTCGCTGGTCCAAAGTACCGCCTACTGTTCCACCTTTTTTTCATAATCACATTCGTGATATACCCCAAAATAAGGTTTGTGATGTTGCCCATGCAAAAAGTAGGCCCAATTGTATTTAAATAAATTGTGAAAATCAGCACTTTTCTGCTTGGACAATGTTTACTTGTGTTTTGGATCTTTGTGAAAAGATCTTTGTGCAAAAAATCTTTTCCAATGTTTTTTCTAAATTTGATGGTTTTCGGATTATAAACAATTTAAAACTGAAGAAAAAACAATAAATGTCTATTTTCAAGGCTCAAAAACAAGTTCAAACCTTCTATTAGCTTCCGCTATCAACTACTCTCGGTAGTTTCTCTCTCTCTCTCTCTCTCTCTCTCTCTCTCTCTCTCTCTCTCTCTCTCTCTCTCTCAAAAAAAAAATTAAATTGAAATCAAATAAATTAACATGCTATTTTCCTTAATTTTGAGACATTATACAGAAACTTTCTTACTTCATCGGTAAATTTCATTTCAAACAAAATCAGACAACAAACCAACAAAAACTGTCAGTGTTATGGATTGAAAATTACATTTAGTGGTAATATGGCATATGGCATTTTCATAAGTCAACCTCTGTAAGGTAGCAAGCTAGTTCTGTTTACGCTTCATTCGATATACCGAAATTGTGATAATCGAATCTTTTATTTTCCAAGGGTCCTTGTATGAGACACCGAGTGTTATTTGAATCGGCAAATATTTAAATTCACTCATAGCAATCGCAGTTTTTATTTGAGAAATATATTGTCAGGTTGAAACAAAAAGCGTAATATACTGATTAAAGCTGCACTTAAGAATAATAATTAATCTTTGAGCATGTTCTTTTGTATTCTTTTTGGATACATCTGTTTTACAACTCACATATATCTTCATCAGGAACGGCCGCCACTGTTGTCATAGTCCATTAAAGTTATTGCCGGTGGTCTCGTATTGTGATACCAACGCGGGGTTCATTGAAAAGGAATCTCCGGGATTAGTAAGAAGGAAATTGAATGAATTTGATGAGAATTGCTGCTGGAATTTGTAGATATAACTCTCTCTCTACCCTGAATGTGGATTGGTAATGGAAGGTTTGGGAATTAGGTCACGAAGGTATACCGAGGGTACGTACGAGAGCAATAACGGGAATTTTTATTGGTGGAACGAGCGACGAGGAGGCTGACGTTATAAGATGTAATAAAATTTTAAGAATAGTAATAAGGGGCTTAAGATTTCCTATTAAATGAAAAATATTGAGGCTTCTACTCGAAATGCGGAATTTCTTGGGACGATTAACTCTGAAAATTCTAGAAAATTTAAGCATCATCCGCATAATTTACTATGATGCTAGTTATACCAAAAACAATTATTTATTATTTTATTTATAAATATCATCACTCAGTTCACTAATTCCAGTCTCAACTGTCTAGTAAATTTAGTAATTATTTTTTTGCTACATTGTACGAAAAAATATTCTCATTTGATTTATTAACAAAATAAAACAATGATTTAAATGTTTATTTTTGAAATTTTATAGTCGGTTGTATTGGTATTTACAAATGAAAATTTTATAATTGAACTTATTGAATATTACACTCCGATTACACTCCGGATTTTCTTAAAAAAAGAAGTCTGCAATATTAAGTTTATTTAATAGTGAGAGGTAGGAATTTTTGCGTTGTATGTTTTCGACAATCTGTCGTATTTGACATAGAATCTGCTAAAATATTCCCAAGCTGAATGAAAGGACTATACGTATTTTTTGAAGTCTCTATGGATATTCACATAGGTACATATATCTCATCATTTCAAGCCAACAAAATTCTGTAATTACAAAGACTAAACTAGATACTAGGATAAAAGAAAACCAAGATGTAAAGAAAGCAGTAGACTCTTTAACAACAGTTTTACAAGATGGCAAGCAATACCACAGCGCCAAAGAAGTGTGCAAGAAAACCATAATATTCCCCTCCATAATATAAGAGAACTTGCAGCAGAAAAAAGAAGAGCTCAACGTATATGACAACAAACGAGAAATCCACTAACCACTCTGTATGGTAAGTTACAAAAAAATTTAAACGCCCGGCAGTAACAAATTCACCTTTAAGAAAAACAGATATGACCTGGGCCCGCATAAACGCAGAAAAAACAACAGAGCATCTTGCAATTGTATTCTCAGCACCACATACTAATAACGTAATGACGATAATGCTCGAAACTCCATGTCAACTATCTTTTCCTCTGACAACATTTACTCTGACAGAGGTTCGACAACAAATCACAGATCTCATAAGAATCATAAAAAATTGCAAAAATCGCGCTACGTTTATTTATTTAACACTTTTATAAAAACAGTTCATTCGCTGCAAAATACAAAAACTGCATACAAAAGCTGCACTCTTTACCTTTAAAACGCCTTCATTTTTGTCGATAGGACACTTGGATCAAAAGATATCGATTTTTTACCGTCGAGTTGATACAAATTTTATTGAACATTGATTTCGCTCACGTGACTGACATTCAAAATCAACGGTCGATTCAAGCGTTGCTTCTGAGACAACGGTTCACTCTACACAAAAAGTGCTTATAAACATTTTTGTTTAAAATTATCTCAGCAGTTTTTTCTACGGCATATAGATTCTTGGTAAATCGATTTTGTTGCGTTTTTACCCCCCTACGAGGGGGGTTTTAGGGGGAAGCCCGGGGATAAAAGTGGTAAACTTTATTGCATTTTTTGGGGGTCCCAGTTTTCCCCAAAGATTCCTGCTTAGAAGGTTAATTACAAAAGCATCCGTAATAAAAACGTTTTCTAGAATAATAGTTCTAGGTCGGTCAGCTTTTCACTTGTGAGTTTGATAGGTCCGTTTCAAGTTAGCAGCGATTAAGCAACACATAAAGTAAATTTACTCAGTGACATTAGAAGTGTTACACCCAGAAGGAATAATTTCTTGAACTTAACTTTTTTGGCAACATGGTAGATTTGCATCAAGAATGAAATGATGACGTTGTCAAGAATTTTTATTAACAAGTAAAAAAATTAATTGCCTTTCTAGGCATTGACAAAATCAGATGATCGATGTCTGCTTTTGGCATCTCGTTCCAAGTAACTTGAACTTCATGTATTAACTGTGCCAGGGTCTGTGGAGGATGGTGCAAAGTGGACAGTCTCCTTAACATCATATCCCGTACATGTTTGATAGGATTTAAATCCGGAGCACGAGGCAGTCAAAACATTAACGTCAGCTTCTCGGAGAGACTCCATAGTTTGGCGAGCAATATGGGAATGCGCGTTGTCTTGCTGAAAAAGGACGTCTCAACGGCCGTCGAGATAAGGCAGTCAAGTTGTTTGTAAGATGTCATGGCTCGTCATGTCATTGCCTCCAATAAACAATACATAGGCAATAGCTCCTCCAACCATTACTACAACTGTCCTGTGTACTTGCCTATCAACAGCAAACTCTATATCTCGTCGCTCTCCATGGCGGCGTCTTACCATCCTACGACCATCATGCATTCCTAAATAGAATCGTGATTCATCGCTGAATGCTGCATTGTGCCATTCTGCTACCCAATGTTGCCGTTCTCTGCACCAATTCAAACGTTGATGACAGTGGTCCTCAGTCAAAGGAAGCAGTAGCCGTGGGCGGAATGAAACCAGTTCAAAGGTTCGAATGCGACGGCATAGTGTACGCATACTAACAGGTCTACCTAGTACTCCAAACCATGGGGCAAAGTAGTAGCAAAACAGTAATCTTGACACTCTGTGGTACGCTTCGGTTGACCAGTTGGTCTTCTTCGTGTTATTCTACCTTCGTTTGTTCACACACGACAGACACGCATAACCGTCATTGCCGTACAATTAACACGACGGCCAATTTCGCGATACGACAAACCCATATCTCTATACGCAATAATTCTACCCCTGTCATAATCGCTAACATGGTGGTAATTTTGGTGTCTTCGAACTCGAGGTATTTTCTTACACTGAATACAATTAGATTGAGGAATAATAACTAAAAATTTCTATACGAACCGGTTTTCACAAAGCGGTCTCTTCACAAAAAAATTTAAAGATAAAACTTTTATTCTTATTCTTATTTTTACAAAAAGTAGAAAAGATAAAACGTTGGTATTGTTATCATAGCATGTTTTAAATGTATCATTCTGTTACCAAAAAATTAATTTTAAGAAATTATTCCTTCTGTATGTAACACTTCTAATGTCACTGAATATTTAAACATTTGCCTAAAATTGACTAAAATTATAATATAGAAATCCGGTATTGATCATTGTATGGCCATTCTGTAGTGTTGAATTGAATTACAATTTCAGTGATAAATGTTAATAAAAAAAGCTGACCAGGTGGACATTAATTGGGGATCATTAGAAGTGGATTGAAATAATTTTACACACTTAAAGAGGAACGACTCTAAATCGCTTTAAAAATGAACAAGTTGGACCCAAAAATTTTTAACTATTTTAACTAGTAATTAAAAAACTTTATATAAACCGATTATTTAAAAACTAGAAAGTCATTTGTATAAAACGAATATATTAAGTAGACAAATTCTTAAAAATCTATATTTGCATATTTCTAGTTTTCATAACCTACTTTTACAATTCGATTTAAAATTCAACAAGTTCTCCCCTCGCTGGTGCTCAACAAGGGAGCGAAATAAATTTTTAACCGTACTCAAACCTTTTCCAGAACTTTCCACTCCTGTTTAGCCCTCATGCAAATTTGTAACTTTTATTTTCGTCCATTTTTTAACCGTCTCTCTGACATCGTCGTCGTTCCAAGACGGCGACGCGTTCAGGTCTCGAGATGTGCGAATGCCGCTTTTACCTCCATAAATTATCCTTTTTGTACTTGTGCTCCGATCGGGGCCACTTTTATATATTCCCGTACACAGCAAAATGTCACAAATTAAGGTAATTGATACAACTAATTTAAACTGTAATTCTTTTAAATAGTTTATATGTTTTTTATATAAAAATTTTGGAAATTAAACAAAAATAAAATTAAGTGATGAATTCGACAAGTGACGGATTTGATAATAATTAAGTATATATTATACAAATAACAATGCATGACTTAGGATGGGTAATCCTCGAAGCCCATTGCTATCAGATATTTTTATGGATCATCTGGAGACAAAGATTTCAAAACATCCCGTAATCAAACAGTTTTTATATTGGTGGAGATACGCAGACGGTGTACTGGTATGTTTTACAGGAACTAACAGACAACTTGATCAATTTTTATTGTATATTAATTCACTCCATAGTCATATTGAATTTACAATAGAAACGGAACAAAATCAATCCATAAATTTTTTAGATTTAAAAATTATCAGACTTAAAAACAAACATGACTTCTCCATATTTCATAAACCTACACATACTGACACGACTATTCACAATTCATCATCCCATCCCACAGTATGTTACATAGATTACCAGAAATTCCGATTTCAAAATACAACTTTGAGACAGAATTAAGTATTATTAAGCAAATAGCAGTAAACAATGATTACAACGAACAAACAATTAATAAAATTTTAAATAAAAAACTACGCAAGAAAACCCTGAAATTAGTATTTCCACCATCAGAGAAAAAACCCAGTGCCTTCTGCTCGATTACATATACAGGCAAAATAACAACAAAAATAGCCAAACACATAAAAAAGAAAGGAATAACACCAGTTTTTAGAACAAACAACAACTTAGGAAAATATATTAAAAACAACAAGAGTTACAATAAAAAGCATTTACACAGTGGTGTTTACAAACTTAAATGTGGCGACTGTCCAAAAACTTACTTCAGTCAAACTGGTAGAACCTTTAACAAACGTATAGCAGAACATAAAAGCTTTCAATAATAGAAAAACAGATTCTACATACGCACTTCGCCTTCTAGATCATAGTAATTCTTTTAATGACGAATTTCAAATTCTTCACATCCAAAATAAAGGCTTTAAGCAATCTTTATTAGAGTCTATGGAAATTAATGAATTAAAAAACAAAGATATAATTCTGAATGACCAACTTGACACGAACAGTTCTCCCCTTCTCAATCTACTTCGTTAAAGACTATAAATTGTAAACACATCCAAAAATAGATCACTTGAGAAAGGCACTCTGCCGAAACAGCTGTAGTGATAAAATATTATAATAAATTTTGTGGAAGTTTTGAAAACATAGTTTTTAGTGTTTTATTGTTATATAAAAAATATAAATGTTTTGTTAAATAAAACTTTGGATGATCAACTAAAGTTTTTGGAAACGAAATTCTTTTATCACCTTTAGTTGGGCAATTCATGACACATTAAATATTTGCTAAGCAAGGGATTTTATATGGGATCCAGAAATCGATTTTATAGATACAGGTGATTAAGTGCGACACTCAAGTAAACCTTAAAAAAATTGGCATTCTACAATCGAAGATACAATCTTTATGCCAAAATTCATCCTGTTTTATCTATTGAGTTTTTGCTGTAAGATGTTATCCCAATAGAAATGTCATTTATATTTTGTTAAATGTCTTTTTAATTAAGAGACTGTCAATCTTTTATACACATTCACAAAATGTGTTCACAAATTCAGATACTTAAGAGTATTACTATAAAATGATAAGTGGGATCCAGATACTCGTATAGAAATAAAAACACGAATAGAACAGGCTAGGAACATGTACAAAAAATAAAAGCAAATTATCTATAACTGAAAACTAAGCTTACACATCCGAATTAGAGTTATTGCATGCTTCGTTTTATAAACAAGGAATAGATGGAGTGAGAAGGAGAGGCAGACCCAGAGCACGATTTAAGGATCAGGTGGAGGAAGACTTGAGAATGTTGGGAGTACGAAACTGGAAAGCCAAGGCGAAGAATAGGAGAGAATGGAGACTTATCCTTGAGCAGGCCAAGACCCACCATGGGTTGTGGAGCCAATGTTGATGACATGCTTCGTTTCTGTATGGAGTTGAAGCCTGGACATTAAAATTAAATACCATAAGACGACTAGAAGCCTTTGAAATGTGGCTTTACCGGAGAATGCTCAAAATATCATGAACACATTACGAATCCGACAGTATTAAACACCATAAATAGAGAGTTAAAAAACTGAAACATCGAAGTAAAACACTTCTGTTATGTGGTATATTTAATTTAAATTAAATTTAAAAATTCAAATGGATTAAAAGTTCTGAACGTTTTCAGACTAATCAGTCCGTCTTCAGTGAACTTTTGTAGTAGTTACGTAAATAACCGCAAAACCAAACAGTGGTTGGGTTTATATTGATATACCTTACTTGAAAGTATTAAATTATACGGCAGTATGCTGATGAAATTTGATTACTAATCGGGAGCATAAGTCTATACTCGAAAAAATGATTTCTACATCTGAACTGTCGAAATGAATAAATACTCTGACGTTTAACGTCCCTACTGCCAATTTGTCCGCTTCGGGCAAGTGGGAGAATTTTGGGTTTCTCAACATTTACAGTTAGCTGGTTTTGGTCACTATATTTTTCTAGATAACTTAAATGTTTACTGAGTTCAACTTTCGAGTCAGAAAGATTGACCAAATCGTGAGCATAAAGTAGCATTATTATTTGATTTTTGCTATCAATGGGCCTTTTGAGCCTTGACTGATAAAAAATTGCTCTATATCCGCAATAAATAAACTAAGTCATAGTGGACTCAAAGGTTTTCCCTGTAAGACTTCTGTTGCGATATCAAATGGTCTTGTGTAGTCGTTTGTAGTTTTAATGTACATTCTATCGTTATCATATATCTTTTTCAAAATAGCCCGTTTATAATTTACAAATGTAGCATACTTTGCGTTTTTTCAGTCGCAGTTGCAGTAGTGCAGCAGAAATGAGGACGAATACATTATAAATGTAACACTTTGATCCCCTGAACCCTGACTGACACACTGGAAGAATATTATTTTCTTTCCAATTTCTCTTTAACAAAATATTATTAAATATTTTCTCAACAGAGTTAAGTTAAGTAGGGAATACCTCTGTAGTTTGCTGGATTATCTCTGTTGCCCTTTTTAAATATCATGGTAAAAATGACTTTACTCCAGCTATACGGGGTAATGGTTGTTTCCAATATTCTATTAGACATGCCCGTTAAATAAATTATCCAATTATTTGGAAGATTTAAAAAAAATAAAAGCGTCAAGAATGGGATGTCTTGCATAAAAAAAAAACAAATATGGCTTTGATATTTTTTTTGTGTTAAGGTTAATTTTCATGACTTTTATACATTCTTTTGTAGCTTGCATTTTCTCCCCTTTTTACTGGGTTTGTCTCAAACTTTAATACAAATTTAAAAATTTTCTAGATATTAGACGTAAAAAATGAAATTAAAAACTTTTCTGTAGTAAAGGGTGCGTGTTTAAATTTTTGTGTTAATCAAATAAACCAAATTTTTAAAAGTCAA
Organism: Diabrotica undecimpunctata; assembly: GCF_040954645.1. NCBI lineage: Eukaryota > Metazoa > Arthropoda > Insecta > Coleoptera > Chrysomelidae > Diabrotica > Diabrotica undecimpunctata. The sequence goes on along the minus strand of NC_092809.1, from coordinate 76,820,976 downwards.
AGCTCTGTGTTCAAATTTAATGCACAATATGTACCAACGATCGCTTATTAAATGCGGAATATTTTTGTATTTATAAATAATTTTACAGTGTACTTTTACACGAAGAAAATAGTGATTTTCCTGAGAATTTCCGCGGTCCGAGAATGTGTATGTGTGTGGAAATCGCATTCGCCACTACATTTATCATAGTAGGAAGGAAAATGCGGCTAAAGGAAATTGAAACGATATTTTAAGAGACGAGACGTTTTCCTTTACAGTTTGTGCAATGTTTAGGATTTTTTCGGCAGTAGCCGAAGATGGAGGAGGAAATAAAAGAATATTCCCGAGTGTACATAAAAACTTTTTATGTTGAAAGTGAAATATTAAGGGTCCGCTTAATTGGACTTTACAATTTGGCATGCAATATATAATTGAAAACTTTCACTTTCTTTAATAAATAATAATGACACTTTAGAACTTGGGATTATAAATGTCAAAAGCAAGTAAGAATATCTAATAGACTGCCAGCAAAATTATTAAATTCTTTTGACTGGACCCAAAACATTTATTTTTGATCATTTGCTAAAAGTATGGAAATTTAATAAAAGAGGGAACAGAAATTTCCATGTTCTAATACAATGATCTTAGCCTCTACTCGTATTTCTATTTATTAAACATATACTTTTGGTTCATTATTATAAGAAAATTTTTAAGAGTTATATATATTCTACACTGGAGTGGTGAAAATGAAAGCCAATTTGTAGAAACTGAAGACCAGAGTGGTTTCAGATATGGGCGATCTTACGTAGATAATACCTTTTGTATTCGACAAATTACATATAAAAGGCAAACGCATAATCTAGAAACGCATATAGTTTTTATCGTTTAAAAAATAGCGAAAGGAGCGTGTAGGTACTGGAGTATAAGTTAGCGGAATCGGATTTGAATCTGGCCAGGCTCTCGGCTCCCATGCATCAGTCTTTTATGCCGAGATCTTTCCGATCCTGGTATGGGCTCAGGAAATAATAGATAGGGCTTGCTCAGGCAGGACTATCTCTATCTCCTCTGACAGTCAAGCAGCGAAGGGCTTTGGAAAGCGCTCAAAGTCAGATCTAAGCTGGTTCTTCAGTTCAAGAGAGCACTGTCTGATGTTGCGCTGACAAATATGGTTAACTTAGTGCGATTACCGGCACACAGGCGTGGAAGAGAACAAACGGGCTGACGCCCTGGCAAGCCAGGGCTCATCTACACTGTCTATGGGACCCACACCTGTGATTAGTGTGCTCTTCAGTACTGGCCGGGGTAGTCTCAAAGAGCTGCTTCTGCGGAGGTTACAGAACTACTGGACCAGTTGTGGAGGTATGAGACAGGCTAAGCTCCAAATAGGGGGGCCATCCAAAAGTCTTACAGCACAAGTTCTCCTTCTAGACCGTAGAAGATGCTCTCTGGTGGTCAGTATGCTTACCGGCCACTGTAGACTCGCGGCATTTTCACCTGCTTAGATTGGCGGATGGCCTACGGTGCCATCTGTGTAATGAGGAGAAGGAAACCTCCTCACATGCCTTCTGGGAGTGCCCAGTGCCCATCAGAGATGGCAGATCCTGGGTTTGGTCTTGTAACCGAGCCAAATCAGTGAGTTACCCTTGAAGAGACTTGCGGCTTTTTGTGAAGCCACAAAATTGGTAAAGGATTAGACGCTCGGAACGGCTCTTGCTGATTGTAGCAGATATGGTGGCCCGAAGCAGCCTGGGCACCAGAAACGTCGAAGTCTAGGTCCTATGGGCCTAGTCTGTATGGTATGGGTGATACAACGGATACAACTAATCCCAGAGGATAGATGGCCTTTGAAAAACCGGAAGTGGAAGTCAGCTCATCGAAGGAGAAGAGCAGGAGGTATAATTGGAACAAAGCAATGCAAATAATCAGAAAACTCCAAAGTAATGATTGGAGAAATAGAAAAAGATAAGGGCTAGGAAGCGAGAGACGCCGAATGGTGTAGATCCACTCGCAAATAACAGGTTATAAAAAATACATTGCCTTTCTAATGTTTACTTACGATAGTCTTTTGTCTAGGAAAAGGATATGCAATGTTATACAGGATAATTGCAAAATAGTTATAATTATCCATTTATCCAATTACCATAATAATTATCATTTCATTAACTTGATTTCGATCCCTAAGACATAATTTGTGAGATTTGTATCCTCTCTAATTACAAACATTTTCATCAATGATTCTCTCGTTTTAAGGAATTTCACGGCATAAATGTTTTCTTCCATTTATGTATTTTTCTTTTTGAAAAAATTACTTCAGACAAGTATCTAGGACTCTATCGGCTTTCCTCTTTCTCCGGTTGCTATTATCTTCAAATTTTTTGTCTTTTGCTCTGCAATCACATTCCCTTTAATCACAAACCAGGGACCAGAATTAATGCCAGAAAATGCAGGAAATTGTCATGGAAAATGCAGTCATTGTTTTATTCATCGAGCAAAAAGACAAAAGAGGGAATCTAATCGTTATGAAAAGGCGACCAAAAAAGTGGCCTCTGATGGCCGACATATCCGGAAATGCGAATGCGCCAAATTTAAATTTTCCGACACTTATTAACAGTAGCTATAAAATAGTTTTCAGAATGTGTCTTAGACGAGAAAATTTTAATTAAATATTAACGATAACAGGCTAAAATGTGAAACAATTGTTAAAAAACTTCAATATAAATAAGATTTCATGTGACATTTGGGACAAATAATAACATAACCCAACTAAATTTGATTTCTTAAACAAGGAAAGACTCTCTTTCCTTGTTTAATTTGGCCTCTCAAGATGGCACTTCCTGTCTAACAATATTTTTGCCCCCACTACCTTTACATTCCCTCTTTTGTCTTTTTGCTCGATGGTTTTATTACACAAGCAAGGAGACATAACAGGTCTAAAAACTATCATCCTAACAGTTTGCACTGACACAGATATAAACTTTTCACAAAAATGATCAAACAAGGACTGGACGCTAAGTTAGACTTCTATCAAACTAGAGAATAAGCTAACAATAGTGTGACAAAGAACCTAAAAAAAAGTCTGCAGAAGACAACAAACCATTGGCACTGATATTCGTGTACTACGAGAAAGCATTCGATAGCATAAGTCAGCACAAAATGTTAAAAGCATTGACAGAATGCCTAATAGACCATCTACACTAACATAATCAAATATATCTACCAAAATGCCACAACTAGCGTAAGACCATCTAAAGAAGAAATAAATAAATTCTGTATACAGCGAGGTGTACGCCAAGGAGACACCGTTTCTCCAAAACTATTTACGACGCTCTTAGAACATACTAGTAAGAAGGCAGATCTGATCAAGCTTGGTATTAACATAAAGGGATATAATCTAGGTCATTTGAGATTCACAGATGACCTAGTATGGATGATGCAATAATAATGTTGGAAAAATTAATTCACGCTACCTTGGAGGTCTAACTAAAGATTAATATGAACAAGACGCAAATAATGACTAATCTGGTGCTAAATCGAAATATTGCTGTTGATGAATGGGATATGGTCCAGACTACATCGTATAAGTACTTAGGACATGAAATTCGGTTGGGCAGAGAGAACCAGGCATGTGGGCTCCCACGTCGCATAGGATTAGTGTGAGAGCGTTTGGTAAATTAGTCTATGTATACAGGGTGGTCCTTAAGTAATTGTACAAACAGAAACCGTAGATTCTGCACTTTAAAATATTACGATTTAAGCCAACTTGCTTTAATAAATTGTTGATATTAAGAAAGATACAGGGTGTTAAAGTGGGAATTTAAAATTTTATTTTTCGCTATAACTTTTAAGTTTGTAAATATTTCTGGACAAAAATTTACAATTGGATGCTTTTGAGTAGGATAAATTATAATTTTATACATACTTTAATGTAACTGATAGAGGGCGCCACATATGCCACATGTGTGGCATAAATTTGCGCTTAACTTTTTTGTTCTTTAAAGGCGCGTGTGACTTGAGCACACATGCTGCGGGCCAGAGTGGTGTCGGTTTTTTTCGCACACATTAAAGAAACATACGTGTGCGTTCGCGCTCAGTTTAGACGGATAGCGTGGGGATTTGTTGCATTTGCAAGACAAGTTCTGATTTATTGAGTTTTATTCATTTTATTGATTTATGTGTAAAATGGAGTGGTCAAATGAACAATGTTTGCAATTATTAGATTTGTATAAAGAAAACCCTATATTATGGGATCCAAAAAATAAGTTTTATTATTCAAAAACAAAAAAAAGAAGATGCATGGGAGTCGATTTCAAGAAATCTTGATATAGATTCAGCAGTGATGAAGATGAAAATGAGCAGAAATTGTCCAGTATTAGATTCTAACGCCAAATCTACTAGTAAATCGGACTTCATTTGTAGGTTTCTTCTTTTAAATAAATGCGTCGTCCATCATAGCCTATTTTTCCTTTGTTTTTTCTTTGTTAATGAACTAATAACCACAAACGCGGCACTAACCATAAGCAGACATTTTTTCACGAATGGATGGAGGGCCTTGAGCACGCATACATATGCGGTGAATTCTAATTTTAACGAATGCTCTGAGCGCGAATGGTTTGGGTACGCACGCATATGCGTGGCTTCTCACCGCATGCGTGTGCTAGTCTGTACGCGCCTTAAGATAACTTTATTTGTGTTAAAAAATATTAAAGATACATTATTTTTACAAAGAAAAGGTATACTTGTTAGTAACCTCAAAATTCAACCGTTTTCGAGATAATCGCATTTTATAAGTCAGCTGCATAATAATTCTTAGTTTGATATTTGTGCGGTAAAGCACTGAATACCTCAAGATAAGCATAATTCATAGTTTATTCTTATTAAAATAACTTGAATATGAATGAAAAATGATAATGTAACATCACAAAATGCTTTGTTATACATCTTCTTCTTTAGGTGCCGTGTCCGTATTCAGACGTTTGCTGTCATCATGTTTACAATTTCCCTTTTCTATCGCTTCTTAAGTTTCTATACTGGCGTTGTATTACTTTTTCTCTATTATAAAATGCTGAAAACCAAAAATATGTGGTTAATGCAAAATGGTACACCACCACATTCTAGAGAGAAGGCAGTTAGAACATACTTAAATACAACTTTTCTGAACGTTGGATTAGTCGTGATAGTCATATTCCTTCGCAATGTGGTGAGATATTGATATAATTATTTAATTCATAAAAAATCCGAAAAGAATATTTATTATTCATTACGAAAATTGTTTACCCATTTTTATTAGGACAAATAATAGAAACTAGAGCATAGGTATTGAATAACACATATGTGTCTTGTTTCATAATACTTTTGCTACAAATCTAGCCTTAAAGACTTAGCATTTTTACAAAAACATCTTTATAAATATAGTAAACACACGGGCAATTTAGTTTAGCATAATATTAGTTCGTTAGTAAATAATAATAGTCCATTTGTTCGAGATGTAATTATAGTTACTCGTAAACTGTAACAATCATATAAATAAGTAATGTCATCGATAGGTTATTCCGTGTGTATAGAAGTAACCACTGAACGAGATACATCACAGTTTAATACATTATTTAACCTCTGCGACAAATAAGATGTAGTTCCATACTATACCATAACATTTGGATATGTATCCAAAAGAATATATTCATACATTACACATTATAGCCACCAAGTAGCCCAGAATTTAATCCGCTTGATTTGTTTGTATGGGGCGCATTAAAACAACGTGTCTATAAGAATCCCATTCATATTCGCAACCAACTATGGGAAGAAATAAATACTGCAGCAGTTTCTTTAGAACCAATGATGCTATTTAATATGAGAGGATCTTTTATGGAATATATCGACAAATGAATTAAATAAAATGGTGGACATATCGAACACTTACTTTGACAAAAAGTTATGTTATTTAGTTTAACTATTTCTTAATTTGGTTTGTAAACAAAATGTTTTGATTATGACTTTAATTTAACATAAAACGTAAAATGTTTGGTGTAAAATTCTATTATTCTGTTATTTTGTCAAATCCTGTTATTAATTATACTGCTGATATATTTATTTTATTTAATATTTCGTTAACTATTAACTTTAGTTTAAAGTATTTTATACCAAAATTCAGAAGTATTAATGTTTTTGTCTATTTTTCCTTCGTTGCCTGGAGTAATTGCTTTAAATCAGAATTATGCAGCTGATTTGTAAAATGCGATTATCTCGAAAACTGTTGAGTTTTGAAGTTATTAACAGGTCTACCTTTTTGGTTTTATGTCATTATTTTTGTGTTTTAATTTTTTTTTAAATAATGTATCTTTAATATTTTTTGTCCCAAATATAGGTAACTTAAAGAGCAAAAAAGTTAAGCGCAAATTTATGCCACATATGTGGCGTATGTGGCGCCCTCTATCAGTTACATCAAAGTGTGCATCAAATTATAATTTCTCATATTTAAAAGTACCCAGTTGTAAATGTTTATACATAAATGTTTACAAACATGAAAGTTATAGCGAAAAATAAAATTTTAAATTTGCACTTTAACACCCTGTATCTTTCTTAATATCAATATTTTATTAAGGCAATTTGGCTTAAATCGTAATATTTTAAAGCGTAGAATCTACTGTTTCTTATTGTACAATTACTTAAGGACCACCGTGTATAAATCGGATCTACCCATATGCCTCAAAAGTAAAATGTTTGACCAAGGTGTGTTATCTGTACTCACTTAAGAAGCGGAAAGATTAACACTGACAAAAAAGATAAACATTTTCGTGACTCAGATGGCTATGGAGCGCCAGATGTTGGGTGTCTCTCTGAGAAACTGAATCCCAAACGAAGAAATACGTCGTAGAACAAAAACAACAGAAGCTATCGAAAAAATCGCGTCGTTAAAATGGAATTGGACAGGACACGTTGTCATAGTATCAGACAATCGATGGACAAAAAGTTATCTGTATTGCCATGTTATCTAATCCACTGGGAACTTTAACATCCTAATATATAAGACTAAAATAATGTAAACTAAATTGTAAACTATAACTTTTAACGGGTTTTTACACAGATATTTAGTGGCTCACTACATGTACACCTAGACACTGATGATGGAACATGGTTTCCGAAAACGTTTTGTCTTCATGACATAGCTTGATTGGGTTTTTTAATTTATATACCTTTTATAAAGGATTTTAACAAAAAAATTTTTTAGTGGTATTTTTGTAAATATTGTAAATAAGTTCACTATACCTATGGTCAATTATGCTGTCTTCATTGCTTCTATAAGACTGTCTATTTCGATCGTGTCAAACGCTGTATGAAAATCTATGAAAGTGGGGACAGGAGGTAATTCTATAGATTTTTTATTGTGTCTTTACTGTATGGAGGTGATCATTGCTACCATAATTTGATCGGAATTTTATCGTAAAATTTCATCCTCTCCTGGGCCTTTGTTATTTTTTATTTTTGTTAATGCTTGTCGAATCTCATCTACTCAGTGATAGTTAAAGTAAATCCACTTTAATTTAAGCAAAGGGTAAAATTTAGACTGAATAATCAACATGTAGTGTTATTACTTACTTGAAACATTTGCAAACAGCCACTAACAAAATAGTATAAAATCTTTAATTTACATACAAAATATTGTGTTAATATATTTATAAATAAATAATTAAATAATTTTAGTAATATATTTATATAAAACAGTTCACATAATTGCTACATTAAGATTTCTAAAACTAAATCGGTCGATTATTACATAATTTATAATTGAAAATTAAATTCCAATTGTTAAAGTCTTCTCTTGATCAGTAGATGAGTATTTCCAAACTCTATATTTAAAGTCTATTTACTTGAATGCGCAATTAAAAAGTATAGATTAAGTAGTAAATAATTAAATTAGAAAAGTATTAATTGCAATTCATGAAACAAAGGAAATCGAAGCAGGTGGTAATCAAGGGAATTGGATAATATCAGTTACTGTTCTGAAATTTGCTAAGTGCATTGTATTCATCGGAAATATCGTTCAGTTCATCGAAAAGCAAAGAGTAAGTAGCGAAAATCGGTAGATCGCATCAATACTCTTAATTAAGTTGAAAGCAGTCATCCGATTGAATTTTCCATTATACCCACTACACAGTAGTAGTGTTGGTTTTCGTGAAATGACAATTACTCTAATTAATTCGGTACCTGAAGGCGGCTCATATAAAATACGAAATAATAGCTGCGCTTTGTTCTAGTTAGATCTTCTAATGAACGGGAAACTACGAGTACTTCAGACGTACATGGAAAATGGTGACGGAACTATTGTATTTTATGGGATTGTATTAATAATTCTGTTGTATAGAATCGGCTGTTGTATATTTTACTATATTGTTTAAACCATTGTGTATTACTTGTTTGAGTATATAAACACAAGCAAATCATTCAAGTAATGGCAGCCTAACTTAATGCAACTGAATTCGTTGAGGGTAAGGTTTCCTAATTTGGACCACTTTTTAAATATCTACTGTACTACACATGTTAATAATTATTTCAAAATTTTATCATAAAAATCATTTACTGAATACTGTTTATATTAAAAAAAAATACAAATAATAGATACATGGTAGTTTATAATATTTTATTTTTCAAAAGAAAAAAATATAAACGAAAGTCCAATTTGATATACCGGCATTTTTAATTGGACCATTAGCGCCCTAAATTGGACCGACTTTAAAACCCATATTTAAACATCAGAAACGTGTTAAAAAATATATATTAACATAACAAAAACTAATATTCACCGTTTTGTAATTGATAAACTTAATCTAAATATAAAAAATCTGTATTGTAATGTGATTTTCAATCTTAATTGGATCATTTCTTCGGCTGATTCAGACTCGCATATTTCACAATACTGGCTGTCAGATTTAGCTATACTCTATTCCATGAATATACGACTGTTTTAAATTCGGTTTAAGGTATCGATTTAAATGGTCCAATGTGCTGAATTGTACAATAGTAAATTCTCCCCATTTTTAAAATACTGTTATGGCAGATATAAACCTTAGATTTAAATATGAAGTCATGATATAAATATAGAGTTGATAGTTTATAGAACAGTTATAATTCAGATTTTGAATTATATAATTACTATCATTGGGTTTAGTATTGGAAACAAGTTAGTTTTTGAATTAAATGATTTAAACGAAGTGGAGCAATACTTAAGTGATTAAATAGTGTACTTTATTTAGTCGAATATTCAATTAGTATTAAAAAAAAACAAAAAAACTTACTTATTCTCTTATTCTCCCAATCTCCTAAAACTATCATCAACCATCAGATTCACAGCCATAATCACTGTCGTCGCTATCCTCATTCGGATGGTAAATTATAACAGGATTAACTGCTTTGATGCGACCTTCACGGATCCACCATTCTTCAATTAAGTCTTCACATTTTTTTACACTTTTTCCCCAAATTTCAGGAGTGGCAATGTCCAATGCTTGTCGCCATGTTTCCAAGACTGCCTCGTCACTGTAACCCTTATATCCAATATGGTTATCATAATATGTTTTGCATATCCCCAAATATATTGAATTGGCAATGATAGGGCGGTAGTCTTAACACAGGATGTCCAAAGCTATGTATAACTTCGTCTACTATATATATATATATATATATATATATATATATATATATATATATATATATATATATATATATGTTTAGTTGTGCATGACTTTTAGCTAACGTTAGTAATTGAGGCTTAAAACAGTATGGAGGAAATGTAATATTTTTATTCGTTAACCATTTTTTTATTTTATCTACGGTCCAGGTGTTTGTTGGTTGCTTATTTAAAATTTCCGAATGGTACACAGCATTATCCAGTACTATAATGGATGGTTCATGTAAACTTGGCAACAGTTTTTCTTTCAACCATTTCACACACATCTCCGTATTCATATTGTCATGATAATCGGCTGATTTTGATTTTGATGAAAACACAAGATCTGATCCCTCAATAAAACCATGTTTTCCACCTGCATGCACTATAATATATGTCTTTCCCTCGTTATCGATGTGTTTTATGGATTTTATGCTCTCGTCCTGCCAAATTCGTTTGATACCGCCTTTAACAAAAATCCATGTTTCGTCTAAATAAACAAAGGAAGAACATTTTTTTTTAAATTTGTTATAATTTCTTAAAAATTCTATTCTTTTGTGAACGACACTAGCTCTTTCACACAAAGCCTTTCTATTGTCTTCCTTTTTGAACTTAAAACCAATCTCTCTTAAAACTCTCCAGAGACTTGTTCTGGAAATTTCAAATATATTTTTGTCTTTTAATTTTTGTAGCACTGAATCTAAAGAAACATGTTTTTTTGTTTTCGCGCATTTTATATATTGTCTCACGGATTTCAAATTTGCAACCTTCGGGAAGATCTATAGTCTTTGGTTGTCGGCGAGATTTATATTGTGCGACATTTTGTTCACTTTGTCCACTTTTTTTTTTTTGCTTTTTGCAAAACCCACTTTAGTTTTGTTTCACAGTGCATCACACACACGTCTATGTACGGACTGAACAGGTCGCAAAGGGCCCCCGTTTGTTTTCTCAGCAGTAAAATAAGAAAGTACATTAAATATAAAGTTGTCTACATCTAAAACACGTCTCGGCATTTTTGGGTCCAATAAACAAATACACTACACTAAACTCTCTCTTAGCGGACCCCTCTTCACCGGAAACCTCTATACGGACGGTTTTTAAAACTAAAATCAGTCGGCGATATATAACACTGTATGTAAATTTTCGTTAATTTTTAATATCTGTAACGACTCGGTATTTTATACCCGTTACTTTCGGAACTTTGAAGAGTACATCCACTCAAAGCAAATAAATATTTAAAACTAACAAAGTGAAATATTATATAGATTCTTTTTCTGGTTTCTGAACCATCGTTCTGCCAATTTCTTTTCATTTATATTAAAAATAGTACATTTATTTTTATTACAGTTGTAGTACCTAATAAAGTAATAAAATAGTGTAATATCAAAGTAACCAGGCACGCCTCTTTGGTGTATACATTTCACCGAAATCCAACCCAAATGTCTGATGAACACATTTGCGTAAAAATGAGCGTTTGCGTAAAAATTTTTGTTATTTTCGGATTAAAATTCACAATAAATTTTGCGTCTATCTGAACATCCATTAACTGAAATAATTTTAGTTCAGATGTCATACTAACAGTAGACTCTTTTTATTGGAATAATAATTAGACCAATTTACTTTCATACTTCTACTTGTACAGTAAAATATTCGTTGTCGCTATAATCCCAAACAGTCGTATATTCGTGGAATAACCTATACATATAATTTTGCTACCTTTTTCACAACCAATTTTTGACAATTTTAAATGTCCTGAAATGAAATAGTATTTAGGGAAGTTAATGCTGCTCTCTTCGTTCGTTCTGCCAATGGAGAAGATAATGCTTCCTATTGAGATTCGTGGTTAGAGTTTGATGCACTGTCAAACATCATTGGAGCTGCAAAATCAGTTTCTCTAAAAACATTTTTATCTATAGGCCAAATGCCACTAGCACGAAAAGCGTTCAAAGTGCATTTTTCACTGTTACGGGAAGCCCATAAGCCTCTCCAATTATCCAGGAAACCTGAAACATTGATAAAGTTCCACCCACGTTATTCCGCAACCATTTTTGAATGCATTATCCATAAACATTTTGAAAGGATCTGAATAATCCAACATCCAACGGTTGAAGTCTGTGTGTGGCGTGACTTGGTAGCTGCAATAACCTAATTCCATTATCACTGGCAATTTGTAGAGCTTTTAGGTTTTTACTGTGGATGCTGTGGCCGTCCAATCCTGAAAAAACAGGTGTCTCACGGATTGGATTAACTGTTTCAATGACATGATTAAGCCATGTTACAAAAAGATCGTTACTGATATATCCAGTATCGCTAATATGTAGTAACAATGCTGCCAGGCAGACCACGTAATGAAAGTTCTTCTCGAAAACGTTTCCTTTTAAAAATTATTAGAGATGGTACAAACTGCCCTGCTGCACTAGCACAACAAACCACAGTAGTACTTACCCCCTCTTTACACTAGAAATGCCCCCAATTGATGTTTTTCCTTCTTGGCTAATATTTTTTGACATTGCCGTTGTACGGTTGAGCATCCTGTCTCATCGACGTTGAATACGCGTGTGGTGGTCCCTTTTTCCTCTTCACAAATTCTTTGTAAAAGTTTATAGGAAGTTGTCAATTCGTGCTTTGATAAATCCTGCAGCCCTTGCCATTGATGTTTTCTCCGGCTGCCGTAACGATATTTCTTTATGTCTTGACATAAAGCCATAATACCACTTCTTGCCTGCCATATGTGCTCATTTTTGCCTTGTCTCGTATCCTCATCCCGAACATTCGCTCTTCGAAAATCAAAATATGCTTAGCCAATTCTGCTTCAACTTTTTCATTAAATACAGTAAACCTGACCATTTTTTTAATTGCATTATTTGCTCGTTTGTTTTTCTCTTCGAGATATCTATTTAGTGTAGCTTTGGATACTTCAAACAACATTGCACATTCATTAAGCACATAAGAATCATTACGAAAAGCGGAAATAGCACTGCTTAAATCTTCTGTGCTCCACTTGCCGTATTTACCACGTGATGACATTCTAAAATAAAAAATAAATCTATCAAAAACTAAGTGGGACTGGTTTAATTTACAATACGGTTGCCTAAATTGGACAGGTCCAATTTGTGAGTCAATTGCTGGGCCAATTTAGGAAACCTTGTTCTAAACCTAATCAATATCAAATTTCACCCACAACGGGTTTGACCAATTTGGAGGTTAGGTCACGAAAATAATCTCTAAACTATAGCCTCTTTAATGAATCTTAAGAAATAAAGATATTATAAATATTGTGATTACTTACTTGAACGGTAAGTAGTAGTATCTCTGTATCGGAAGTTAAATAATCACGAAAACACTAATATTTTCTCAACTGTTGTTTACAGCTGCACACGTGTTGAAACTTCGGGTTTCGGGATGTAGTTCTAGTTGATATTAACGGATAGCACCACTCTTGTTCTTGCAAGGTCCAATTTAGGAGCTGGTCCAATATAGGCGACTCTACCCTATAGCGAAATAAACACTCCCGTTCTAAATCACGAGCAAAACCATGAAAAATTTTTAATCCTTTTCCAAAAGAAGAAAATTCTAATTTTAGTAATTGTTTTTCTTGGAATACCGTTGCAAATTTCATTGCATTCTTTATAGTAGATCCGCCGGATCTTTACACATTGTCATTATTTCTATTATAGGAAATAAATCAAAACATGTGAGCCGTACTTACGTTGGTTTTAAGAATTGAATCCTCGATTTCTAAAGGGACATAAGTATTCATATTCATGACACAACAATTCGAAAAAATGTCCCGAATAAAAGTTACTTATTTTTGCATAAAACTTCAAATTTGTAATAAAGGGGGTTTTTATTTAAGATTTCTTAGTTGTCCCCAGACCCACTTTCAGGGATTGGGTTTGGTAGGTTGTTTGGTGTTATATTGAACACGTGTTTTTCAGTTTTTTTTATTCGATCGACGTAAATTTCGCGAAATATTAGATCGTCCTCCTTCTTTTGGTATACCCGGTATAGTAATTTCATGGTACAACTGTATTTCAGATTATCGATATCGGTGAACTCAAGTGAACTGTTATTGGCATTTTATTATTATCTTTCAATTAATTTTATAAAAATTTCCATAGGTAAACTAACGAACCTTTTTCATTCAAAATAGATTTGTTTCGAAACATATCTTATGTAACAACTATTGTTAAATCAGCATAGGTTCCAATTATCCCTATAGTGGTATATTATTTCGTAAAGCATCAAAGATCGATGACCACAGGACCTGCAGTGCATTCGGAATTACGACGTCAAATATACATTACGTATTGCAATGGGGCATCCACCACCAGACATGTAATTGACTGAGTTTTAATTAATAGAACAAGGCGTTTGAATCGAGACTGGGAAACAGAACAAACCCAACGATGCAAGATGTAACGATACAGTCGCTAGCGCCGAATTGGTTACTCATTTTACCAGACATCTGTCGTCTCTGAGGCTTTTCTGGTTGTAATAAATCCTCGAATATCATTGAGCTTGTGTTTGATATTTACATGCACAAACGGTGCATTTATTGCGGTGCCAGCAAATCCATTTGATTCTGTTTGATTAAACACTGGACTACAAAGCCTAGAATATTAACTAGATTACATAAGACAGAATGTAGTGAAGCTAATTTAATGAAATGAGCTACAAAATGTAGCTTAAGAAATTTAAACTCAAACTAAAATAAAGGTAATGGTAAAACTAACGTTCTTAAACTGTTAGTCTGACATGTGTAAGTTAAATAATTAAATATTGTGTTTATATAGGATTAAGCAGCAATTGAGTTTTTTCGAAAATCAATCCTTTTAGACTTATTCGTCATTGAAAATTTCAATTTTTTTTATGTTTTCAATCGATTTGTCACAGGTGACTTAAAAACATTTTATCAAAAAAACTTAATGGATAAAATGTAGCTTATAAAAAATCAAACAGATTGCTTTTTTATTTTGGCTGTAAGCCTAAAACAAATCACTAAAATCACCGAAGAAAAATTTAATGTAGAATCACTCTGGAACGACTTTACAAGAGAAATGTACCAAAGAAACTAGCACAGAAGATACAGCTGAAACAAATAGACGACATCGAAGATATAAACGCGAGCTGGGAGAAAATTAAAAACAACTTTGAAGAAGCAGAAACAGAAGCTCTAGGAAAACGCAAAGTCATACCGAACAAAAGAAACAACATCAATATACCATGGTTCAGAAAAGAAATAAAAGAGAAATGCAAATAGAAACCCGACGCCTACACGAAATACAAAAATTCAAATACTCTAGAATACTGAGACACCTGCCTGTTTTCTTCTTTATTGACACGATATGAATAAATATACGTAGTCACAAAAAGGAATAAAAATATGGACCAGTTTTGTCCTGGTATAATACCAAAATATAGTTTACATGTAAAACAAGAAAAAGCCGTTTTCGTTAGAAAATTGATAGAATAACATGATTTAAACTGGAAGAGTATTGAAGAATTAGGCTATTTTAAACATATCTTTGAACAAGATAACTTTGGAAGACATCCACCTGCAGACAATTTCATAAATAATTAGTTTAGTTTCAACAAAAATACTAGTAAAATAAACAAGTTCCACTGTTTTCCTGTTTATCGACACGATATGAATAAATATAAATAGTCATAAAAAAGCATAGAAACATGGGCCAGTTTTGCCCTGGTATAATACCAAAGTATAGTTTACAAGTAAAACAAGAAAAAACAGTTGATGTTAGAAAATTGATAGAAAAACATTATGATTTAAACTGGAAGAGTATTGAAGAATTAAGCTATTTTAAACTTTGGAAAACATCCACCTGCAGACAAGTTCATGAATAATTAGTTTATTTTCAACAACAATAACTAGTAAATTAAACAGGTTCCACTGTTTTCTTGTTTATCGACACGATATGAATAAATATAAACATCTCGTTCTGCGCATGCACGCTTCGAACTAGACGGTCTTGCAACATTACGTTTTATTACTATATATATAATAAATCACAAAATTCCGAAACCGCTAATGCATGTATTTATTTTAGAATATATCTGAATGGCTGACGAAAACAGAACTGACTAACTGATTTCTAACGAAGGACAGACCCATATTACTTGAAAATAGTCACATGCACAGCATGCACTCGACGCACATGGTGAGCCGTTCGACATTAGCCGATGGCGAACGGTGTGTACCGTCGGCACTGAAAGTGTTAAATTGAATTTACCTGTCCTTTTATGACAAACTTTAAAAGGGAGAGGGAATAAGGAGGACATATTCCATAAAAAGGAAGAAAAATAAGGAACAGAACATTTTATGCGTAAGAATTATAAATGCCAGCTTCAATTTACTAACCACAGAAATAGATTTGCCAGTAAACAAAGCTTGAAAGGAGGAAATCAGAAGAAATAACTCTCTTAAAAACTATCAACAAAACTTTTATGTTTAATTATTTGCAGAAAGATTAATTAAACTAAAGTTATGCCGTTAATATCTTGAGAAACTCGTACATTTTCTTATTATAAACATCTTTTAACAAATAACTTTCGAAACTGACGATTACGTCCAGAAGTTAATCTCTAATTAACCCCTTTCCGGAGAAATAGAACTTTCGCAACAGCAAACTTCTTCAAAGGCAAAGAAATAATCATTAATCACTGAACTTTTTGTGAAAAAAGACGCTTCAAAAATATTTTTACTGCTCGTCCGTCTTATTCCGTTCGAATAAATCTTTTCAATTTCTGGAAAACTTCCTACTTTTATAATTACGAACCTGCCATGGGTTTCCTTCAATGAATATTCTTTTCGTGGTATTTTGCCGCTAGGCCAATTCCAGAATGTTAAGAGAATAAAAAGGCAAGAGTAAGATCAACTCACTAGTACTGATTGTGATCTACAAAAATTAAAAATAGAGTTTTTTCAAATGTTTCTTGGATGTCTTCTATGAATAAAATACTAAATATTGCTGGTTCCTAAAGTTTCATAAAGTTTTTAGGCTTTTATACTTTTTAGGTTTTGTATAAATACATTGATTTCTAGGCTTACCTGGTGTGCGACAGTATTTACTAAAATTAAGCTGCATTGGTGCTACTGGTCTTCAGAACAACTGGTTACTGACATGTGTCACTATTCGACGGTGTATATTATAGTTAAATCTTTTTCTATTGCTAAGTTAAAGAGGGCGCTTGCTAACACAGAATTTCTGTTTTGCGCAGCGCAACCATCGCTATACAAAATATAATTAGTTTTTTTATCACGAGGATTGGCCTCATTCTTTTTGAGGAAATTCACTATTATGGTTGCAAACTCATTAGCTGTTACCCGACCCTCTGTTTCATTCCACAAAAAACATTCACCTTGCTGACGTTTTAGACCGTAAATCGTAAAATTACGGTAAGTTTTGTTTTGTTATAGATAGAGCTCACATTGGACTTTGGACAGAGTAGCACATATTGCAAATCAACTGTAAAAACTTCATTATTTGATTCTTTTTCAGTAACCTTTTCTTGATGTTCTTCGTTTTTCAGCAGAATGTGAAAATTGTACTCATCTTGCGAAATATTCTTTGTTTCAAAAGCTACACAAACATCGACCTTATCCTGTTTGAGGCTGTTATAAAGATAGATTTTGCTGATCGAAAATTATGGAAAAGGTGGCTCTTGACATGGGTTTTATATTATTTTCCCCAGCAAAATTTTTGCAGTATGCTCTATATAATTGTGCTTTTGATTGCCATACTGTTTCCAAGTATAACTTTGAACTATTTGTCCTGCAGTAATGGACTTAAGTTTGGGTAATTTGTCGATAAAATTTGTTAAGTTTTTTATTGCTTCTCCGCTTTTCGGCTGCTGTTCAACTTGCTTATTATCTGTAACTGTTTCTGTGGTCCTCTTCTTTATGGCAATTTCTCCAATACAGAGTGTATTTAAAAACATCTTTTTGCATACTCGTATTCGATTATGTTCAGCGTTTAAATAAAACTCGGTCGATGTTTGCCTTCTAAATATTTCACGTTCTCCCCTTCTCTCGTCTCGTCTCTGTAGGTTTCACAATTACTAATGTATTCACAAAAGTTTTTTTCCCACCCCAAGTTTTTCTGCAAAAGTTGTCGAATATTTCGTTTTTAGCCTTGTCAAAAATAGAACCATATTTCAATTTTGTCTTGTAGTCCCTACTTAACTTGCAATTGCAACGAGGTTTCATAGTTTTTGCCGCCTTTTCTATATTGTAATTCCATGAATCATTTTCTCTTTTTCTTCCCTGATATTTAAGCTCATTTTCTCTATTCTTGTAGTTTTCGTGTTTGCTCCATTTGTTTTTGTCTGTTTTACTCCTTTTAGACGACCTTGAATGCTTCGTTGATTCTTTTGGATTCAGCGTACTGTTGTTCGGATCGTTTTCTTTACATCCTTCATTACTCCTAAATTCTTCAAAAAGCTACCTATCTCTTCTTCCATCTCTACTTCCATGATTATGCAGTCCGGGTCTTTGGACGTTTTATTGTCTTGGCAGTTCGTTTTTTTTGTTATTTGGCTACATACTGTTTGTTTGCACGGTAATAACACTCTCGATGGTATTTTGTTTCATGGATGAAGCAAGAGCAAGAGTAAAGATGTCTAAATCAGGCTCTTTAACTTGAAAAGGGTCCTCTTTTCAGTGTTGTCTAACTTTCACGGCACTGGTAGAAGGTTTATAATCCTGTGCTCTTTTGGCCATTTATATAACAAAAATAAAATGTGTAGTCTTATTTTACGTTTTACTTTAATATGAAAAAAAAAGAAATTAACTTTACACAGAATTTTTTTTATTTAGAGAGAACAATTACTCTGACTTAAAATAGGTATGCATATTATTAAACACTAAATCTGTACAAATAAAAATTAAAATTGTTTAATAACAGTAAAAACTAGTCATATTTATTGTGAAAATATTCGTATCTCCGTTGTGTGTTATCTTTTCAGTTTGGCGTATAGTGGGTATATCCAAACGTAAATAAATATTAATTTATATTAGTCATTCTTAAACTTTTTCGATTATTGCATAAATAATAATAAAAAATAGACTTACCTTTCTTATGATAGATGAAACAACAGGCAGAATTTAAGCAAAAATTGAAGATTTTTGCGATAAAGTTCAAGAACAACTACTGACTTGCGTCAACCAATACGAATGGCGGAAGATAAGCATTGTGCTTACGGCAAATGCTGCAGAGATGGGTATTTTTCAGGCTAAAGATATGGTATCGTTGTACCAGATGGCGCAAAAAGTCATATTTGAAAAAAAAAATGGAGTTACGCACTATGCGAATTACAATAACGTATTGTGATATCTATAGTCTTAGTATTAGGCGAAAATGTGAATCGATATAGTGAAATCGATAGATACAATCTAAATCAATTCTTACTTCTAATATACAATACTGTTTCCACAAAGTATTTTTATTAAAAATTTATAAATTATATAAAAAGTTAGAGAGTCCTTAATTGTAACGCATTATCAATTGTTTTACTAAAATCCCTAGTGTCTTCTTCTACAATATAAAGGTTAATCTTTAATGCTTCTGTCTACAAACGAAGAACTTTTTCGTGATCTTCATAGCCGAAAAATCTTTATAATTAGCATTAAATGCTCGGAAAAGTTTCGCGGTTAGCACAATTAAAACTAAAACTAAGATTAATATTATTACAAAAATTAATATTAAGCTCACCAGAGTTAAACCGCGTCGATTGTCACTGTGCCGAGCTTTCGACATCCTCTTTGATGTCTTCTTCGGGGCTTCTGGTGTCTCAGTCTCCTCAGTCTCCTGAACCCCCAGACACTACACTGTTTACTACTCACTGCAGTATTGCAATACTGTAGTAGAATAGTGAACAGTGTAGTGTCTGGGGGCTCAGGAGGTAATGTTGGGACATGTTTTTGTTGTTTTTATTTTTAAGTTTATATTGACAATATTTCATATATGCCTAAACGATGGAGAATGGGACAACAGAGATAGATGGAAACGGTTGAGCGAGGGAAGGCAGTGAATACTGTAGAATCTCTGAATATATATATATATATATATATATATATATATATATATATATATATATATATATATATATATATATATATATATATATATATATATATATATATAAGTTTAATTCATCATCATCGTCGGATGTAAGCCTCCCTTAGGTGTACCAGCCATTCGCTTGATGTCATCAGTCGATCTGGTTTAAGGTCTGCCCCTAGCTACTTAGTCCAAATTGTAGCTCAATCGTAATTAAGATACAAAATTTTTATGTTTAAGAAAAAATTAAAGGCTGGCCTAGATATTAACCTCGCGAAAACAGAGTACCTATCTACAAGTGAAGAAGACATAGAAGATCTACAGATTGATGACAACGTAACAATCAAAGGAAAGGATAAATTCAAATACCTGGGGTTTATAATCACGAAAAAGGCAACAACAGAGGAAGAAATTACACAAAGATTAGGACAAACAAGAACAGCAATCCGACAACTTAACTAACTTAACATATGGTGGGATAGACACCTAAATATGAAGAAAAAAACGCAGATTTATAAAAAATTAGTGCGAAGTATTATGACATATGGGGCTGAAAATTGGATCATAAACAAGAAAACCAGCAATAAGATAGTAGCAACAGAGATGGAATGATTGCGAAGATGCTGCAGAGTAACAAGAATGGATAGGAGAAGTAATGACGAAATAAAGCAAAGAACGTCAATAGAAACAGACATACTAACATATATAGAACAAAAAAGACTAAAGTGGTATGGACATGTAAGAAGAACTAGCGACAGCAGATGGATAAAGAGAATAACCGAATGGAGCCCCATAGGAAGGAGGAAAAGAGGACGACCCCGTAAATCCTGGAAGAACGAAGTAGACGACGCCATGAGTAAGAGAGGACTAAACGATGGAGAATGGAACAACAGAGAGAGATGGAAACGGTTGAGCGAGGGAAGGCAGTGAATACTGTAGAATCCCTAAATATATATATAAAAAATCCAAAATATTTTGTTTGACATTTCACCCATAAAAATGTTGAAAAAACCTCATCGGACTCCAACCAGTCTTCACTCGACTGGCCTAGTTCATCCGCTTCGTATATTTCTTTTTTTTTCAGAGTATAACTACAATTAATCTTAGATAATAAGAAATCTTCTCGAATAATCAATGTATTAGTGTTCGACGATATATAAAAATCTATTTTTTCACGGAGTCAGCTTTTCGCTTTTCTTGGGAGAAAATGTAATAGATGTCGATTTGGAGCATCTTTTTACAGATAAAGGCTAAAACTGATGGTCTGGAACAATTGCTTGTGAAATTGCTTTTTTTTGTAGTGACATTTGGTAGTAGAGAAATTAAATTTGTAGAGTTTTTTATTTAAATTAAAATGTTTCGATGCCACAAGAAAATCGTTTCAGAACCATAATAATATGATTACAAAACGGATTTTAATAATATTTTTTATGTTGTACATAATTATACAAACAAAAAAATGGATAGTTTTGGATTTATTAGTGGTGTATTTGTTTCCTTTAACTTCGTTTTTTTTTCTGGCAGTGTTACATTTCCACTACAGTTTTATATTAAATTTTATATTATTTTGAAGCTATTTTCTTGAGGCATCTTAATCCAATTACTACCTTTAATGGGAATAAGCCACAATTTTAGTTTAGTTTATTTTTTCGTTTACTCTCAATAAACACCAAATTCTGATTTTATATGTATTTTATTTAAACATAAATGATGTATCCTCGATATGTTATTTACTTACTAATAGTGGTATTTTCTTTTTATTGATTTCCTCTTTTAATAAGGGTAACCAGATCCTACTGCATTCTGCCTAGGAATTTGCGACGGAATTGGCCTCATTTAGCATAATTAATAAAAAATAAAAAAACTACTCACTTCATCGCATCTACACAAAAAGCAACGAAGAACGAAAAAAATTCTTCATGATTTACTGTGGAATCACTAACAGGAGAATTTTACTGTCATCATTGCATGTGGTTGTCTTTTTAAAGACGAACCACATGCTTTGATTTTTCATACGGATATTCTTAAGTTATAAAGTTGATTTCATGTAATCGAATGATCTTACAATAAAGTCGTCCCAGGAACGCAACTCAGCAATACATTGACAGTATCATTTTAAAATCGTCTACTTTTAAAATGTATAATGTATGTCTGAATTGACAATATGAATTTGTCAGATAAAATTAAATTATTATAAGAATTTTTCACCAAGGAACACAAAATCAAAATTTGTTTAATTTATTTTTTTGTATTTCGAGAACGATTTCCGAAGTGGAAATCGAAACGTCAGAAATAAACTTGTTTAAACTTAAATTGTGGGTTATTCCCATTAAAAGTAGTAATTGCATTAAATTTTATATTAAAATACGATCGAATAAATTGTCTCTTAAAAGTTTCGTTTAAAAGAAATCACCTCCCTTTTTCTTATAATACTCAGTATAAAAGAACTGTGTGTATTTATTATAAAATTGCAAGTAAATAATTTGTATATTAACGAATTTTTCTTTTCAGGTGAGTAATAATTCAGATATATAATTGGGAAGGATGAAGCATCGGATTTGGTAAGTTCATATTGTTTTATCTATATGCTGTAAAAGAATGAATACATTATACTCTTTTTCTACTACTACTACTACTACTTACTATTATTCACAAAATGCTGAATTCATTATTGTTATTATTCGAAAGCTGTATTATTTACAATAAATTTGTTATCTATGTTTTATAGACCTGACAAAGGCATCCAAGTCGAAGACGTGTTACACCTACTATATAAAAGAAACATACCAAGAAATATTATACAGACCATCGAAAACATCTACTTACATAATCGGATACAGGCAAAGATAAATGGAAAACTAAACACAGTGTATACCAGTACAAAGCGGAGTCAGACAGGGTGACTCGTTAATCCCACTTCTCTTTAATATAATAATAGACGAAATAATACAAGCAGTACGTAAAGGTCATGGTTACAGAATGGGGAATAAAGAAATACAAATATTATGTTATGCAGACAACGCCGCATTAATCGCCGGGACAGAAGACGAGCTCCAACGATTAACACATATCTTCAATACAACAGCCAAGAAATACAATATGATAATATCAGCAGAAAAAAACCAAATGTATGACAACATCTAAATACCCACTACGATAAAAAATCAAAATTGATGGGAAAATAAAACCAGGAAGCAATGTTTAGATATCTGGGAATAAATACTACGATAAACTAGTTACGGAGATGTTGAAGAAGAAGTACAACAACAAAGCTTAAAAGCAAGTAATGCGGCGGAAGACACATTCGGGAATAACAAACAAACAAACATACGAATAAACATAACAAACGAATATTAGGGAAAAGTCTGTTGGATAGGGAGAGAAACGAAAAAAAAAAAATGAAGAACATGCAATATAGAGACTTCAATGGATTGGTGACAAAACGGAAACAGGAGTGGAACGAACATATTACTAGAATGGCAGAGGATAGGATAAAAGGAATAGCACGAGATGTCACCAAATGGACGAAGAAGTATTGGCAGACCAAAAAAAAGATGTTGCGATAATGTAAACAATTTAGGAGGCTAATATTAAAGAAGAAACAGGCTTTAAAGCCTACATACAAGAAAAAGAAGAATTTTTTATCTGTATGAAAAACATATTTTATGTTTATTTTAAGACTGCTCTTTACAGACCAGGCGAAAATTTCGGCTTCGTTAAAATAATATATTATTCCCAGAATAACACTGACCAACAAAAAAAATATTGACTGCTTCTTATAGTACTTTTTATACTGAATCCAAAATTTTTATAATTGTTTTTCTATCACGTATGGTTTCCTTGTGGTATTTACTACATTAAAATTGAAAAATCTTGATAAAAACGTTCTACATGTTTATCACTAACATCTCCAAGATTTTGTCTGAACATGTTTAAGTGGGAATCAAGCAAATGGATTTTAAGAGACATGTTGCAGCCCAAATCACTATAGTTTTTCAGTAGATTGTTCACATATTCCTTGTAGTTATCATATTTATAGTACCTGACGTTTTTAAGCACTTTTTAAAAAAGGTGCATGCCCTTTTTTTAAGTCATTAGTCGTCTTTCGAAATTGTTATCTTTTATCAAATCTCGTATTTGTGAACCTACAAAGATGTCCTCGTTGATTTTAGCCTAGGAAACCTTTTTTTAAGTAGAAAAAATCTTGTCCATTCTTGTCTACAGCCTTGACAAATATCCATAATTCTTAACTTAATATTTTATTACCTAATAATTATGCCTGTGTAGACACAGACATAATCCTGAATGACCAACTTGAGACAAACAGTTCTCCCCTCCTCAACCTATTTCGTCAAAGAATATAAAGTGTAAACGCGTACCAAAAATAGATCATTCGAGAAAGCCACTATCCCGAAACAGCTGTAGTGATAAGATTTTTTAATAAATTTTGTGGAAGTTTTGAAAACAAAGATTTCAGTGTTTTATTGTTACATATAGCGACTTCTTTAGAAGCAGCAAAATCTCCTTGTGACAGTGCTTGTATCTTTGTAAAATGAAAAGGGTATAAATTTTCGTTGTGTAAAATATTGTAACGTTTTTAAATAAAACGAGCGGTTCGAATTTATATAAATATATTTATTTATAAGTTTACAGCACGATTATATCTTAAAGACTAACTTAACTCATAGAAGGTATGTTTATATATAAATTTAATTATGTACTAGAACATTCTGGAGTATCCCACCTCTAATTCGCCTATTTGACGGGTCGATCCCTCCCGCGCTCCATACATCGCTGGAAACTTCTAGTCGCTTTCGAGATGCAACCGTTACACGGGCCACGCCGAATGCATGTTCATAACACTACTCCCCTCTTAGATCTGAGCGTCCCGATTAGCAACTCTATATGTAGGCTCTGAAGCTTAGTTTCTGTATCATCATCGTTCTCAAAGGTTCAATACAGAAGATCATCTTTTAGCACTAGGTAATTCCATTGGCTCCAGTAACACTTGACTTCTGGACTACATGCACTAATGTCTTGCCAAGAGGGTCTTTCACTTCGACGCACCCAATCCAATACTCCTTTTATAGATGGATCATCTGCTTGAGCGTCTTGTAGCTGTTGAGGCTGCCGTTGATCATTAATGACGGTGGTTCCTCTCACGGGGCAAAGTCGTTCTTCTAATTTAAGACAGTGGTTACAATTTGCACTGTATAGCCGTCTTGACTGAGCATCAGCATTTGAATGACTTTTTCCAGCCCTGTGTTCGATTTGTTTTAGCTTTCGAACTGTTATATTATTTTCTTGCAATTTACGGCGAATGTGACCTACGTCGCCACCATTCCAACATCTGGTTTCGCGTCTCTTCGGCATCATGTTACGAACTACTTTCCGTACGATTTCCTCACATCTGCTTCAAACTCTTGGAAATTTTCACTTGCTCGTTGAATTCTACTTCTTAGTTGCGCCTAGTAGACTTATTGTAGATGGGTATCTCCGTAACGTTTGTCTAGTCGAGTGAACAAGGTCTGGTAACATTTTTCTTGATCCTTGGGAATCGATCTTAGGATATCTGCAGCATCACCTCGTAAAACAGCAGTCAAGGAAACAGCCTTTTCTTGTTCTGTCCAATGATTGGCTGTCGCAATAGCTTCAAATTGTCTAAGGTATATGGACCAAGAGGACTTTCCATCAAATGGTAGCAATTTGAATCTCATATGATGTGTCGTTTCGCCTTTAGGTGATTATTCTTTCACTACCGGATCTAAGGCTACTGTATTAACTGGTGGCAGCACTTTTGTATTGGTTATCATGCTCTCTAACTGTTTGATCTTCTCTTCTACTTTATCGAATGTTTTAGACACTTCTTCAAATTTCTCACTGTTTTGAATACATACTTCGTCGAATCTTCTGGAAACATTTTCGAGTTTCTCGTCGTTTTGTCTAGCTACTTCTTTAATAATTTGAGACGTTTCATCGAATCTTTCATCATTTTTTTTAGAAGTTTCTTCAATAATTTGCGAGACATTTTGAAATTTCTCATTTATTTTTGTTAAAACTGTTTCTTGTGCTGGTTGAAACTGGAATGTCTCTGGGTCATCTCCATTCTTCTTATGAACATTCTTCAGTCGTTATTGGAGGATCTTCGTGGGCCCGCTTCAGTCTTCATCGCGTTCTTCTAGTTGCTCACGCAACTATTTTACTGAGAGTTGTACTAGCAGCATCTTTGATCAGGCACACACGTACTTTTAAAATGTTCTTTTTTTTTACAAAGATCACTACCGAACTACGTGGATGTTCCCGACGAACAATACTTTTCAAAAGTTCAGAAGTCTTTTTTTTTTAAGTCACTGCTGAATTTATTTTTAAATAAATCAATTGTCCTCACACTGTGACACCAACTGTAACGTTTTTAAATAAAACGAGCGGTTCGAATTTATATAAATATATTTATTTATAAGTTTACACCACGATTATATCTTAAAGACTAATTATACTCATAGAAGGTATGTTTATATATAAAAGTAATTATGTACTAGAACATTCTGGAGTATCCCACCTCTAATTCGCCTATTTGACGGGTCGATCCCTCCGGCGCTCCATACATCGTTGGGAATTTCTAGTCGCTTTCGAGATGCAACCGTTACTCGGGCCACGCTTAATGCATGTTCGTAACAATTTCTGCGTTTTCTTTCGTTTTCGTTTTCTTTCGTTTTCTGCGGAAGATTTTGAAATTGTGGGATACATGGCAGATAGTCTTCGAACGCTAATTTTGAAATTTTCCTCAACTTCAGTTAAAGTAACATCTTCATGTCCTGCTTTTATATTATTATGTCACCCTGTTTCATTATTTTTGGAGAACACTGAACTTCTTTCTTTTAAATGGGGAAAATTTTCAGCGCATCTACGTTACTGCTCGAGCGTTACACCTCAATTCGCAATAAACTAAACGTATATCAGCGTATTCTTCATTAGTAAGAACTATTTTTTTTTAATTTAAATTATTTTGTTTTAATGCCACAAAGTAAAAACAACAAGAGAAACGAACTGACAAAAATTTGATAATAAAAAACCTAGGATATACTTCTATTGACAGTTCAAAGCCAACTAGTGTAAAGAATATTACGGCAAAATAATACGGTGTATGCTACCGACATAAATTAGGAGTACCTTTTAGTACTAGAATACCTGAAAATCTAATAATCTAGTATCACAAATGCTTAAAAGTTAAAAACAAAAAAGGTATGCGGTAAAATAACCGTTGACCTACCCAAACCGAACGATTATGACCAGTACTAGAAATTGGCAATTGATGGAATCGATTCAACTCTGGACGATAATTAATCGTACAAGTTTTCGTTTTTCTAAATAGAAGAGTTCTGTAGGTATTTAAAAAAATTAATTACACTCAGCCATATTTAAAAAGCTCTAGCCCTTTTAGGAAGCATTTTCAAACTAGGTGAATTGGGTTAAATTTTCTTAAAATTATTTTTGGAATCTCGGGTCTTCGTTTGTCGGGAGAGTTTCTGGAAACCCTGTATAATATTGGCATAATTGCTATATATTTTCTACCATGCAGCACCCTAATACGGGTTATTGTAATTTCAGCATTTAATTTGCCATGTACCGTAGACCTGATGATGCATAGAAAATTGTAGTATGCGAAACCGGTCGTAGGGCGTAAAATAAATTGATTGTAAGTCTTATTCATATTTATCTTTACCTAAATAGATAATAGTTAATCATTTACTTTATTTAATACTTAACTTGTCCGGATCATTCAATAAAACTGATTTTCCTTTCTTAACCGTTAACCTTACTACAGTAGCTTTTCTTCTCTCGGATATAATTAAAATTTCGAATACTATCCCTTTAACTCGCACGACTATGGATATTTGAACAGATAATCTTAAATGATTTTCCGATATTTAAGCATCTGTCGAACAAGCCGTCCTTTATTTTGTTTCTTAGATAAGATTTGGAAGATAATGGAATTAATATCTTTTAGTACTAAGTCATTTTTCATTTTCGACAAAAATTCGTTTTCTGGACAGTTCTGATAACAAATGACTATCGGCAGATTCAGTGTCGGGTTATTCACTCCGTTTTTTTTTTAAACTACGTTTATGATTAAAAAACACACTATGTTTCGCTCACAGTTTGATATTACTGGTAATATACTAGAACTATTTATAACACCTGGCCAACGCCGTTCTCAAAGAAATATTGACCGAAAATTCAGTTTGTTGACGTAATCATTCATTCAAAAATTCGGATTCTCCTGCACACGGACAGCGGTACAGATACAGCGATACAGATCTTACCTTTCGTTGCCCGAACATAATAACCATTTTGGTCAAACAATTGTATCATTGCAAGTATCAACCTCTTTATGTTGTGAACGATTGGCTAAATATTTTTAAAAGTACGAGGTTTGGACGAGATAAAAATAAAACTTATGAACTATATGTTACCAAAATACTTACGGTTGAATGGATTCCTACAATTAAACGAAGAAACGATAAATCGAAGAATTTGCTAGAAAATAGGGTAGTCTGTAACGATGTCCCGATCAACGCTTGCTCTCACCCTATGTACCCGCACTCCCATCAACAACCTACCACTACCATTGATGAGCACTTGAGATAGATCACTGGCAAGAGTATAAATTGCCATGAAGAACGTCGGCAAATAAGTTCGATCCGGAGTATTGATCTGGTAAGAACTTCTACCTCCGGGTCTCTGAGTATTGATGAGAGGCCACTTTCTTTTTCATACCTGCGATCGAGTATTAATCGGTCGCTTCCCTTCTTTGTCTGGGTCAAGTATTGATTTATATAAACAAGTTTTAGGTATTAAACTTAATTTGTAATTGTAAGTATTGTACTTGTAATTGAGTTAATATTCCTTTGTAGTTTGTTAAAATATTAAAATAAAAAAAGTTGACGAGCTTGGACAGTCCATAACAAAGTAATTATCGACTTGAGTGGAGAACTACAAATGCGTTGGCTGTGGAACTCTGAGTACCTTATCGTCTTGTTTATATATAAATAAAAAAGCATGTAATAGGAAAAAAAGTAGTTATAAACAAATTACCATAGTGACCGGTCAATGAAAGTGATAAAATTTATTGATCTCATAAGAATCGTAAAAAGTGGAAAAATAGCGCAACATTTATTTATTTAACTCCTTTATTAAAACTGACTTTATTTGACAAATACAAAAATTGCATACGAAAACTGCATTCTTCATCTTTAAAACTATTTTGATTTTTGTCGATAGAGCACTCTGATCAAAAGATATTGAATTTTTACCGACGAGTTGATACAAATTTTATTTAAAATTGATTTCGCTGGCGTAACTGACATTTAAAACTGCCGACGGCTTCAAGCGTTGTTTCTAAGAGAACGGTTCATTCTACAGAAAAAGTGCTAATAAACATTTTTGTTTAACCCTTTCCCGCCGGACCGTCATACGGTAAGTGGCACCTACATAAGGATTCACGCGCTTACTATTATCGGTTAACAGTACTTTTTTGAACCAGTAGTTTTTTTGGCAGTATTATATGGTTTGATTTCTTGATCAATCATATCTACTGCACCCATGTTCATGTTATAATACTCTTATATTTATAGTACCTGTTACACAAGTATTTTTTGATATTAAAAATTGAGCCAAGCGGCCAGACAAATACCAGCTGTCCAGGATTACTTCACGACCTTCTTCCAATAGATTTCAGGAAAAGAACTATTCGCTCAGTCATTGATAATGATGCTGTGCCTGGTATATAAGATACATCATATATATATATATATATATATATATATATATATATATATATATATATATCTTTTCCAATATACAGTCCGAAGTTGAATGTACAAACCCTCATTAATTATTTTAATAATTTTAATAATACAAATAATTTTCTTCCAAATCTGGACCTCTTTTAAAAAAAAAAATGCTGTTTCAAATGCAAGCGGCCTTTGTATATCATGAGACATTCATCAATTGCACATGTTTCACCTATGCCAATTACAAGTGTGCTATTTTCACTTAACGGCGCGAAAAAAAAAACAGCTAAAAACAGACTGGATCTCAAAAACTTAAAAACAAACATAAACTTACATATAAAATGAAAAAAATCTACATTTCTTATTTGTCTCTAGTCATAATTTTTCCAGAAAACACCGGTGGTCCTCTTAGTAGAAACGATTTTCTCCAATAGCCATGCATTTTAGATGAGTTATCCCCATCAACAATAAATGAGAAATAAAAAACATACATGTTTTTTACAGAAGCATCCTTCCATATTAGACCATAAATTTTGCCATACAAAGTTTCATTTTCCTAAAAATACAGTTTGGCACGTTGGTTGGTCCAGTCACAAATGCTTCTAACTATTTTAGGTGAAACAAAT
Organism: Diabrotica undecimpunctata; assembly: GCF_040954645.1. Taxonomy (NCBI): domain Eukaryota; kingdom Metazoa; phylum Arthropoda; class Insecta; order Coleoptera; family Chrysomelidae; genus Diabrotica; species Diabrotica undecimpunctata. Next base: position 76,790,834 of record NC_092809.1, on the reverse strand, counting down.
GCTTCAAAGCATTCTCTGGCGGATTTCTAAGAATTAATGTCTATAGCAGGCTGAAAATCATTAGAAAGTTCAACACGATTCATTGAATATCTTTGGTCGTAAAATGGATTTGAAATAACTGTTTAATACCCGAATTGTACTGGTTTGTCATCTTCCTTCTCGTCTGTAGTTGAATAATCACTTTCTGAACTCATATCATTGTCAAAACCTTCTTAACTAGGATCTGCGACGGATTGATAACTTTATTAATCGCTGCTCTGAGACGTTATAAACACCTACTACTTTAACGACAAAAGCTCAAAGGGTGAGTAAGTAGTAAATGGCAGGGCAGTAACCTCACTTGCGTGCACACATTCCTATGTGATTTCCCCACCTCTAGATTTGAATAAGAACATTCGGATCGAACAAAAACAGCTTAAATATGACGGGGCTGCACTGCCGTATATGGCGAACGCAAACTTATGCTGGATGGGGTTAAAATTATCTCAGCTACATTTTTTATTTAAAACGTTTTTTTCTATGGCGTACAGACTCTTGGTAAATCGATTTTTTTCCATACAAATGGGGGTTTTAACGAAGGTAGTAGTAGTAAACTCTATTTTAAATTCTATTTATTAGTAAAATCTATCTTTTTATCAAAATAGACATTCTCGGCAAAATTCAGCTTGTTCGGACGATGTTTGAGGTTGAGTGGCGTTTTCGTCTCTGACGACTGCAGTAAGTGAATTTTCTATGACAGTCACATTTTTGTAAAATACGTCTTGTAACTATTTTTTATTGTCCTCTTAATAAAAGATTTTCCATATTTTGGGCCATAAGGATGGAATGTTTGCAGATTTGTGTAATTAAATCAACAGAAAAGTTGGTCTGACTTATTGAAGCAAATTTTTAGGCGCTCTTTTTTCAAACAATCTTCCCCGGAAAATGGCCATATCTTTTACGTGGATCTGAGTTATATTCGGTAATCCAAACTTCCGTAATATACCCACTTCTACGAAAATTTATCACCGCGGAAGTTAAAATTGCTTTTGTTCTTTTGTTTTACGTAATCAAATGCTGATGTGGAAAATAGGTTTAGATTTCCCGGGAGTATTTACAACACGTTCGACCATGTTACCGGCAAAATTGTTCGGAAAACTCAATTTAGAACGCAAAAGATACTTTATTTCGAAGAAAAATGTTTGCACTCGGCGTAGGCAACTGAAAATAGGTTTTGGGCTTTTAAGAGAACATGATCTACTCTGCATAAACGGGAGGAAGGATACATGGCGATTTAAAATAGTTTCTCGATCAAATAAATCAGAAAAACCCTTTTATAGAATATACTTGCGTTTGTTACGAGAAAAAGACGTAAGATTGATTTGGAGTTCTACTTACACAGAGTTAGGATAAAGTATGGATAAAGTACGTTAATATGTTTAAAACGAAAAAGACGATATTTATGAAACTTTGCATTCAAGTACAATGGCACATAACGCATTTGATGTGATATTTTTTGTTACTACTCTACTTCCGGTTTTACTTGGAATACCCCCAATAGATTTTATTTAAATGAGACACCTGTTGATTGTTATTTCCTAATTCATATATATATATATATATATATATATATATATATATATATATATATATATATATAAACACTGGAAAGCACGTGTTTTGTCCCATTTATTATTTCCACTGTTTAATGTCATTTGGTTACTGTTATTTTGGTGAGTAGAATTTACTTTAAAAGTTCTACTTTATTTTTTGTTTTTTCCTATTTTTTGAAATTTCATTATATATTTACAATAACCCTTAAATATGTATATGTATATGGATGTACATTCAGTTTTATTAGTATCTTCCCGCGTACAAGATCATAGGCACGTCGAACAATGCTCGCTTTTGTTGACTCAAGCTTAGTCAGTGCTGTGCCGTCTCCCAAACAGTAAGCTTCATTCAAGTCACACTGCTTTTAAGTTGTGTTATGCATAGTTACTTGCCTCGTAGATGTCTAAATCACATAGACACGTTTGGTTATATGTGTGGTGAGTTAACTTTTAAATCACTGAGGAGAAATTTTAGTCCTTTGCTGAGCTTTATTTTTGGCTGTAAAGTGAGTGACCAGGGCAAAAACTGAACACCTCAAATATGGGTTAAACGGAAATCCATTGAACCTGGTAAGAAAATTCTTGAAAACACGCCTTTGTTTGATCCTAAAGAAGTGTATCTTTTTTTTTTGGTCTTTATAGAGAGGGGGTCTGAAATCTTCAAAAAACATCTCAGTCCAGGACGCCGCCTGACTGACTTTAGTGCAGGATTCGTTCTTCGTACTCCCGGCGATAGTTCTCGAGGTACTTTAAAATACCCTCTCGTCGCCGAGTCTACGCCGAACGCCTACCTGCTAAACCAGACACTCCTCGTTTATCCAGCGATCTGGAAGCGGAATGGCCGCTGTAAGGCCGGCATCACTTCCGAAACACTACCTTCATTCATTCATTCTCCATTCATCCACATCCACAGTCCATTCATCAGCAAGGAGGCTCCCTGTCTCGTTCCAGGTAGCGCGTAGAAGACCCTCATCACTCCTAGTACGGCATCACTCGGGCATTTCCTCCTTCCCCACAGTCTGACTCACGCATTCTAACTCATACAGTCTGACCCACTTTTCTAGCTTCAACGTCCAGCATCTTTCCCTCTTACCTTTGCCGTTGGTCCAGCTGTCTTTCTTCCTTTTCTTTTTTCTTGATCACTGCACGGATATAGTTGTGTACGCTAGTCCAACCTTTTATTTTCAATCATTCTCTCAATCATTTCCCTCACTGTAACAAAATTCACACCTGTCTCTCTTTCCATTCTGTTCCTTTCTACTATCCATCTGTTGCAATATAACATCGTATGTGTCACAGTGTCCGAGTGTCCCCAGTATAGGCATTCATCTGTGTCAGCCTTTCCGAACCTAGCGAGGTAGGCTCTAAAACACCCGTGTCGTGTGAGCACCTGCGTCAGGAAATAATCCAGTCGCTTGTGGTCACAGTCCACCCGATCTCTTATGTTCGGTATCAGTATTTTCATCCACTGTGCCACATCCTCCGTGTTGTTCCATTCTTCTTGCCAGTGTATTAAGATACATTATATATATTATAAAGAAATGTATCTACCACCGTTGCATATCAAGTTAGGATTGATTAAAAACTTTTTCAAAATCAAAGAGGGCATCTTTGTAGGCCCACAAATACGAGATTTGATAAAAGATAACAATTTCGAACGCAGACTTCAAGACATAGAAAAAAGAGCATGGAACTGTTTCAAAAATGTGGTAAAATCTTGGAAATGTTGGTGATAAACATTAAGGATTAACATTTCCATTAGGATATTTGAAGTATGGAAAAACGTTATCAAGTAAAACGGAGTCCGACAATGCTGGCTGACTACTGCTGGACACTTAAAAGAGATGTTTCAGAAACAAAATACTCTCACAATTACCTTTTAAAATAAGCTTTCACAGGTCCGCATAGTACATATCGGACGCATCGTATGCATCTGATTTTAGTTTAACTTGTATAAAAACTTATGTACCTGCGTCCGTTATACGTAATTCCCATTATGCGTTATACGGAATTCTGATCCGTGGACGCACTCCGCGCGCTTTGTTCGCAATTTCGCATGGTAGCAAGGTCCAGTGGGAGCTAATGTACGGCTATTTGCATTTGACGATCGTCTTGTTAACACCTATTTTTGTTCCGAAAAAACCAAAGTTTAAAAATGTCGATCTCCCCAGCTTTTTAATATTTGACATTTTTAATTATTTTTAATGTATAACTTTTTGTACGTAATCAAACAAGTAAACTCAGTTTTAACTTTAATTTTATATATACATAGGTATATTCAGAAAAAAATATTACAGGCCATGATAAGTTGATTATGGGGATTAAAATATCATAAATTTTACTCATTTTTCATGTTTATTGGTCTTTCTCAAGATATCTTGAGTATCTAACTATGAAAATTATTTTCGTTAAAAAAACAACACATTTTTTAATTACATACACCTATTAGAGTTGTTAATGATGTTACTGAGTGAAGTGTAAAATTGAATGTTTACAAAGTGAATAACGCGTAAATTATAAGAATTATTATGTTAATTTTACGAATTAATACTTAATAATAATAATCTATTTGTCAAATCAATTTGAAATTTTATTCGGATTATCCGATTGCCGATACTCGTGGCAGCAAATCCGATTGCTGCCGATACAGTGGACGACGCAGTATGAAAAATTAATCCGATGCGTCCGATGCATCCGTATAATACGATGCGGATTTATGGACGCTTAGCTTTAATGTAGTAGATCCATAGCCATAGCTATACATATGTAGGTAAAAAAGTGTATTATTTGAATTTGACTGTCACAAGAAAACCATACGCGATAGAAAAATAACTAATATCATTTTTGGATTCAGTGTAAAAAGTATTATAAGAATCAGTCAATAAAACTTTTAGAGCAAAATATTATATTTTTTTTTGTGGCTCAGTTTAATCATATTTTCGATTACTGATCTAAGTAATCTTAAGTCTCGAAACATTAGATCAGTTATCTCGATAAACATATTAATCGTATTATATTATTTGTGGCAATACAATTTGCCAAATTTTCATGAATATTAAGAAAGCTTAAATTAACAAAAAAATATTTTAGACATTTACAATAAATAAATACTGATTCATGCACCTAGGATGTATTTTTTTAATTGAACAAGAACTTAAATTAATCAAGGTATTTTTTAAATAATCATTATAAATTAAGATGTCTATCTTTGAATGTTTATTGGTTTTTACCTTCTCAATATTGTTGCTTCTTATGTCTTTGAATAAATTTAAAGGCAATAAACCTAGTCAGATTTAATTGCACCGACATTTATGATAATTAATAATCGTAAATTTCGACAAACTATAAATTGAAATTATTTCTGTTTAAGTTTTAGAGATATCTGTGATATTATAATTAACCAAATATTATACTGAAGTGGTAGTATCTGTCAGAGAAACGGAAGGAATGTACGTTATACCTAATAGTTATAATTTGTTGAACATTAAACTTAATGAGTTTGAGAACTGCGAAGCTTGCTTGATAGAACCGCAGCGTATCAATGAATCAAGAAAAGTGAATTTGTACTTTAACAGTAACTAAATATAAGTTAATAACCAGCATATATTTACAATAATTGGTTCTTTTTATAAACACATTAGCGACATGGTACAATTTTTTTTATTAATTTTATTTTTTATTACCTATTTTTTATCATCATCATCATCATTCTGGCTTTACAACCCTGTGTGGGTCCTAGTCTCCTTAAGAATTTCTCTCCAGTCTTCCCTATCCATCTTCTTTTTTTACCAACCACATATTCCCATATTTATCATGTCTTCATCGATATTATCAAGGAGCTATCAAGGAGCGTTTTATTAGCTGGGTCATTTTGTTCCATCTACATTACATGCCCTATCCACCTCAGACGTCATATCTTAATATGTTTTACGATATCAGGTTCCTGGTATATTCGATAAAGATCGTTGTATCGTCTTCTCCACACTCTATTGTCATTCCATTCCATACATTTGCCTTAGTACTTTTCTTTCGAAACATTCCAACATGTTTTCTTTACTTTTTGTTAGAGTCCAGGTCTCTGAACCATATGTTAGGACTGGGCGTATTATTGTTTTGTAGAGTTTTATTTTTGTATTTATCGATATAATTGAGGCCAGGAGATTGAGCCCAAAACAGCATCTGTTGGACGTACAGATTCTGCGGTAGTATTATTTTCAGTGTTAAGGAGCGCTCCCAGGTATACAAATTCGTTCACTGCTTCGATGACGTCGTTTTCTATAACAAGTGGCCGTAGTATTTGTGGTTGCGTGCTTATTTTAATATACTTCTTTTTGTTGGTGTTTATTATTAAACTCATTTTTATAGCTGATCCTTTTAATGCTACATACGCCTCTCGTACAGCGTTTTCCGTTCTGCCAACAATATTGATATCATCAGCATAGGCCAGGATTTACACTAATTTATTAAATATTGAACAAGTGGTTATGATTTGTGACATACGTATTACTTCTCCAGAGCCAGATTGAACAGTATAAAAAGAGAGGGTCTCCCTGTCGCCTGACAGCTCCCCCTGAATTCGTACTCTATATTCAACTTTCAAAGAGTCAGTTTTGTAAAATTTACCATTTGATTTGGTATTTCATCCTATTTTATTGCTTTAAATATATCTCTTCTATTCACAAAGTCGTAGGCTGCTTTGTAGTCTAAAAATATGTGATAAGTTTCGATGCCATATTCCAGTGTTTTTTTCAAAATTTGTTTCAGGATTGCAATCTGGTGAATTGTCGATTTACCACCTCTGAAGCCAGCCTGATATTTTGCTACTATCCGTTCTGCATATGGTGCCATACGGTGACATAGTACTGTGGAAAATAGTTTATACGCTGCATTTAGAAGCGTAATTCCTCTGTGGTTAGAGCATTCAAAGATATCTCCTTTTTTGTGTATTTTGGGGAAGGGCTAGGGAGGATTTCTGTGTCCTATTTTTATCACTTTACCAATACACATTGATATAACGATATATTAACGATAACGAAATAGAGCACAACTAAAACCACTCAAGTGAAGACATTTATTTCAAATAACCATCTGTTTAGAACTAAGACAAAGAATGATTGAAGTGCTATGTTTGGTCTGCACCCTTGCATGGAACAAAAGTGCGGATCCTTAAATTATCAAGCATGAACTTGCTTGATACTTTAAGGAAGTATAAGGAATGCATGAACTACTTAATGAAGGGAAAATCGATATAGAATACTACAACTAATTCTTCGGTGGGAGAGGTGTAGGACGAAAATAGATTTCTTAACTAAAAAACATTCGTGAATAGACTCAGATACCAAATGCTGGACAATAATTATTCCATGTAGCAAACAATCTCTATATATATATATATATATATATATATATATATATATATATATATATATATATATATATAATTCTAATATGGCACGTGAAGAAGAAGGGCTCCTCTACAAGTAAAAATTGACGGGTCTGAGAGTTTATTTTTTGTTTTTTGCATCAATAAGAGCCAAACCTGGATGAAGAGTTTTTATTTACCCACACAGTATTTATTTTTATAACATTGCTTCATAAATAAATCAATATTTGCACTATAGTGTCGCAAGTGTTCAGAGGGGGGTCTACGCGGCTTTAGACAGTAGACAGAAAGCACTACTGCTCTCAACACCTAGAAGCGTAAGAAAATTTTTGGGAGATACTCCGACGTACCAAGTCACCTATGGCTCATTAACACGGGAGGAGTACCACCAGAACTCAATCCTTTTGATACCGTAGACATCTGGGATGAGTGAATTTTCCTCTTATAGGGAGTGTGAAACGTATTGCTAAATCTGAAAAATTTTCGGTAAGTCGTTCCCCCCTATTATGAATTTCTAGATCAGCGCCTGCCTGTTTTTTCATATTCATGATAAATGCGTTATCACGTCATTTTCACCCACATAACTTTTAATGTTAAATCCAAATCCATCAACAGTTTTTTCTGAATCTGTTTGTAGTTTTGGCTGCACTAGTGCGGACGCGCACACTGATACAAAAGTAAAGAATAAATATTAGAGAATGTATCTGTCAACTTTGCGAGCAAACTGAGAAGGCTGAATAACGATAATGTCAGTTATTATTTTAATACCGTTTAATTAAAACAGTTCTCCAGAGTTCTTCGGCAATTATTTTTTCCTTACATAATTTCGCTATGTATAATTAATTGGGAGTACGGACAAAGAATGGTTTGTCCGTCTACGAATGTGACAAGCTTATATAACTGAAAGATAAAAAAACTGAACAAAATTAAAACGACGATTTCATTAACTCTCTTTTTCAAAGTTGTAATGAAAAAGTACGAAAGTACAGTGTTCTTGCTCTGTACAAACATACATGCGGATTAGTGCAATTATTTTCTGCCTCAGGAGATCTGTGAATCCAAACATGAACGGATTCCAATTTGTAGGATCTACTTTATTTCTTTGTATACATTTTAATTAAATTAAATATAAAATGTAATAATATAATGTATATATATACATACATATTTATATGAAATTTTTTATTCGTTTTAAAGGCCCTCGATGTTGACATTAAATATGTATGGAATATTTGAAACATCGTTCAAAACTCCTCCGCGGCTTGGCTCTGTGGCGCGCATCCGAAATGGCCAATTTTACATGACTCTGGAGCATAAATTTAACCGTTCGCACGGGTTATGTTGACTTTTGAGAGCTGCTGTGGTTTGAGACATATTCGCATAGACCTGTAACTTAAGAAAACCCTAGAAGAAATAGTCTTATGGGGTAAAATCTCGGGGTCAATTCAGAATACCTCCACGTGAGATGGCCATGCCCTCGTGCTTGAGTAGAATGTCGGGCATGAGCTGTGTGACACGTGGCGCCGTTATGCTGAAACCACAGATCGTTGACGTCCATATCATCCAATTCAGGCCAAAAGAAGTTGGTAATCATTGCTCTTGGGCAATCAAAGCTCTTGGGTTTTGAAAATTTAAAAACTAATAAAGAAATTAAAAAATGATACCAAAAAACTGGTTAAATTGAAAACACGACGATTTAAATACCGCTATAAAGTACCTACCATAAAAATCAGCCAAAAAAGTAATGTAAAAAAACATGAAATAGTTAAGATATATCTATCTATTTATACATAAAGGGCTATGATGACAAGTCACACCATTTGTCCAGTAAACTAACGACGCCATCTAGGAAAGAAATCTGAACTACCAACGTTTGACATTTCAATCAAATTTTGTTCTTGAAACGATACTACTGACATTTCAACCTATGAGTCAATCATACTTTGTTTTTGAAACGATTAGTTTAATTAATAATACAAAAAATATTGATTACATGTATTAATATAATTAATAAATAATATTTTTAATGTACGATTTAATAAAAAATAATTTAAAGTTTTATGTTAGTTTATATTTAAAATTCTAGCGTCACCTAGGAAAGAAATCTGAAAAGATAAACTGACAGATAAAATATTTATTTGCCAAATAAAGTACTGAATAAAACTGGAAAATAAATTGTGTTTATTTTAGTTCGTTATGTTGTAGGTTATCGAGAAATCAAAAATATAACCCAAATATTGTTGTTTAGTATAGGTTAGAGACATGGATATTAAAAGATTTAATGAAATCGGACAGTATGATCAGTATGATGTTTAATGTTTATAAACTTAGTGCGAGAATATATTATTTGATGCAGAATTAAATATTTTAATTTTTGTAATAATAAAGACTTTTTTAAAAGATTAAGATTAAGTAAATCGAGAGTGATCTATATTCTGAGAAAATATTATAAATAGTTGTTAATAAATAATTGTAAAAGTAGGTGTATACATATTTTCATTTAATTAGTTTAGGGTTTCAATATTTTCATAATCTTGATAATTAAAAAATAGATTAATTAACCTTTTTCAAGAGATATTGGTGCTATTGATTCAATAATGAAAAATATGCACATAGTATAATATAGTATATAGTCAGATTCTTTTAATAATTATAAAATACATTCAATTATATATAAACAAGACTCAGAGTAAGTATACAAGATATCCAGAGTATAGTAGGAAATTTTCAAAACTTTCAATAAATCTTCTATAATTTGAAATCCTTGAGACAATAATATATAAAATGCGCGAAAAGAAAGAACATGTTTCTTTAGATTCAGCTCTACAAAAATTAAAAGACAGAAATATATTTGAAATTTCCAGTCCAAGTCTCTGGAGAGTTTTAAGACAGATTGACTTTAAATTCAAAAAGGAAGACAATAGAAAGGCTTTGTGTGAAAGAGTGTCGTTCACAAAAGAATAGAATTTTTAAGAAATATCAAATTTAAAAAAGAATGTTCTTCCTTCGTTTATTTAGACGAAACATGGATTTTTGCTAAAGGCAGTATCAAACGAATTCGGCAGGGCGAGAGTATGAAATCCATAAAACACATCGATAACGAGGGAAAGAGATATATTATAGTTCATGCAGGTGGAAAACATGGTTTTATTGAGGGAGCCGATCTTGTGTTTTCATCAAAATCAAAATCAGCCGATTATCATGACAATATGAATACGGAGATTTTTGTGAAATGGTTGAAAGAAAAACTGTTGCCAAGTTTTCATGAATCATCCGTTATAGTACTGGATAATGCTGCGTACCATTCGGAAATTTTAAATAAGCAACCAACAAACACCTGGACCGAGGATAAAATAAAATAATGGTTAACGAATAAAAATATTACATTTCCTCAATACTCTTTTAAGCCTCAATTACTAACGTTAGCTAAAAGTCATGCACATCCAAACATAATATATTATATTATATAGTAGACGAAATTATACATAGCTTTGGACATCGTATGTTAAGACTACCGCCCTATCATTGCCAATTCAATCCAATTGAATATATTTGGGGGATATGCAAAACATATTATGATAACCATATTGGATACAAGGGTTACAGTGACGAAGCAGTCTTGGAAACATGGCAACAAGCATTGGATATTGCCACTCCTGAAATTAGGGAAAAAAGTGTAAAAAAATGTGAAGACTTAATTGAAGAATGGTGGATCCGTGAAGGTGGCATAGAAGCAGTTAATCCTGTTATAATTTACGGATAGTCACGACAGTGATTATGGCTGTGAATCTGATGATTGATGATAGTTTTAGTAGATTAGGAGAATAAGAGAATAAGTAAGTTTTTTTACTAATTAAATATTCGACTAAATAAATTACACTATTTAATCACTTAAGTATTGTTACACTTCGTGTAAATCACTTAATTCAAAAACCACCTTGTGTACAATACTAAATTCAATGAGAGTAAACATATACTTCAAAATCTGAATTACAATTATTCTATAAACTATCAACTCTATATTTATATCATGACTTCATATTTAAATCTAAGGTTTATATCTCTGTCAAACAGTATTTTAAAAATGAGGAGAATTTACTATTGTACAATTCAGCACATTGGACAATTTAAATCGATACCTTAAACCGAATTTAAAACAGTCATATATTCGTGCAATGGAGTATATTATAATATATGGGATATTGATTTTAAATTCTGACAATTTCGTGATACTTCTTGGATATGTTTTTATAGGAATAAATAATTCTGTATTCTTGATAAGAAGTTTAAATGGAGATAATTGAAATGGGTTCTTACAAGGAGATTCTGACTATAATATAATGCCATTTTGAAGAAGTCCACTAAACAATACAATTTCTATAATGAATTTCATATTAGACCCAGATGTGCAACATAACTTTTTATGTATGGAAGAGAAGGTTAACGTACTATTTCATCCAGTGGAAGTGGCTGTAAGGTTGAAAAGATTCAATTGTTCTAATCTACAGCAACATTTTTGTTAGAGCTAACCTTATATAATGTTTTAGTGTTAAGGACAAACCTGAGAAGATTCATTAAACATGTATTATTTTTTTATTCGTTATTAAATTTTTCTTAGGCAAGGTTAGACAAGGTGATGCCTTATCAACAACACTTTTTAATCTAACTTTAGAAGCTGTTGTTAGAAAACTGGATATAAATGACTGTATTAATACAAGATCAATGCAAATATGCGCTTATGCGGATGGTGTTGCCATAATAAGCCGCAACAAAAGGGTATTAAGCTAAAAAGTTATAGAACTGAAACCAGAAGCTGTTACGTTTTGTCTATATATAAATGAAAGCAAAACAAAATATATGGAGTGCACAAAATTGAATGAACATGAGAATCTGAAGGTAGACAACCATATCTACAAATATACCTCCACTTTTCCCTACCTAGGCTCAAGAATAAATGACAACAACATCAGTCAAGAAATACAAGCACAGATTCTTAGCGGTAGTAAGTGCTTTTATGCATACAAAGACTTAATGAAAAGTAAGTTACTGAATCGTGAGTCTAAGCTTAGAATCTACAAAACAGTAATTAGACCAGTGGTCACATATGGATGTGAAACGTGGACCCTCTCAATCACTGATGAAAATCAACTGAGAATATTTGAGCGCAAAATACTAAGGAAGATATTTGGACCAACCCAATGCAGCGATGGATTTGTAAAGTCACAAAAACTAAACTGGCTTGGCCACCTATAAAAAATGACAGATAATCGAGCTGTAAAAGTAGTCCAGAGATGAAAGTCCCAAGGAAACAGAACAAGCGGAATGCCCCGTAAAAGATGGATAGACGACGTAGAGAGGGATCTTAAAACCATGAACATCAGGCAGTGGCGAAGGAAAGTATCCGACGGAGCAGAATGGAAGAACATTGTTAAGCAGGCCAAGACTCACAAAGGGTTGTAGCGCCATTAGAAGAAGAAGAAAAAGATTACATTTTTCTTAACATAATTTAATTTATTACTGCCATCACAAATTGTATAATTAAAACAGATATTAAAACATTACTGTAATTTTTCTGACAATTAATTAAATATTGGTGTGTTCCGAAATAAAAGTTTACATTTATCTTACAGATAAGTAACTGCAACATAATTTGACGTGAAAAGACGGGTACATTTTATTTTATAAATAAATGTCTATCCTTCATACAACTATCTGTCAGATAGGAATATATTTATCTGGAGGTGAATAGACCGGCCCTTTCATTCAAGAAGTTTATTATTTTAAAAAATTAATTTTTAATTCTTTTGAAAATTTTGTTGATCCTAAAAAATTGGCTGCGAATTATGTGATCGGTAAGAAATATAATACAAAACTCGAGCTTTCCCAACAAATAAATTGTCAAACTAGAATTACGCTGGTTTTATACGTAGGTCGATTTCGTAAGACGACTTTACGCAAACAGTGACTTATTTGTTATGAAAGTTGTACAACAGATTAAAATATTATTCTGTTCTAGCCTTAAATAGGAGAAAGACAGAAAAATTAAGTGGAGTGATTGTAGATGCAATTGGTTGGATCCCCCATCGCATGGTGACAGGCAAAATCGCTAGTAGTAATATAAATGGTGATAAATTGACATTTAAAAGAATTTTGTCAAAATAATGTCATGTATTTATTTAGAATAATTAAGTGTTTTTGGATGTATAATAATTTTTTTAAATTTTTAAACATAAAAATAGTTTTTATATATTGAAAAAAGATGAGAGACTATGATAAATTTTATCAACACATCATTTATTATAATACATCTTCGTTGATACAACCTCATTAATTTTGTAAGTAGAAACATTTTTTAATTAATTATACCAACGCCAACAATTTATTCATCACATTTGTAGCTCCCTGATGAAGGACAACCAATGTCCGAAAGCTTGGAATAAAAATTTAAAAGAGTACTCGTTTCATTTTTTATTGCTGCAAACCCACTATTTAACGTTTACTTATATATATATATATATATATATATATATATATATATATATATATATATATATATATATATATATATATATATATATTATATATATATATGTATATATATATACATATATATATATATATATATATATATATATATATATATATATATATATATACATATATAGTAAACTCTTAAATATTGGGGAAATCTGCAAGAAATACTCTAATGTGTATCAATTGTTTCGCCGAACGTTTTCGCCAAAGAGAATTAATTTGGCTTCTTCAGGGCTGAAAGAGAATAAATTATAATTAGCTACCATATATTATCTATTAAAACATTATTGATCTTACCGTAACTTAGAATTGTAGAGTTAGAATATTAAAAAACTTTGCTAGTAACATAGTGGTGTTTTTTGTTACTATGTGCAAAAAAAGTTTTTTATAAGGATTGAAATGTATGGTAGCTTCGAACTTGACACGTAAAGGCTTACCCAAGGTTAATCGAAAAACCCAATGCAACTACATTTAAAAGGAGGTAATTCTTTGAAATGTCGGCAATAACTAAATTTTTGATTTTTAGATAGTTAAAAGTGAGGTTCTGTTTAAGCCAGAACGCAAGCGCTGACAACTTCATTATTAGCTGGTAGGAATCTTTATGTCGTTAAGGTTCATTGGTAAAAAACGAATGAATTTAAATCCCAGTAAAGGGAAATATTATTTTGATTTTCTTTATTTAATTATATTATATTGTTCATGTATTATTGAATCTTATTGAGACGTATCTAAGAAAAGCAAGGGAATGTTATATATTTTTTGTTAATGAAAATTAATTATAAAGGTATGTTAGTTGTTAATGGATATATCAGTCAAGTTAGTAATCTGTGATCTAGTATTGTTCTTGGTATCTGATTTAAGTAACAGGTGGTATATATCGCTTAGATTCTTGATGTCACTCTTAACATTAATGGAGAAATCGTTAAGGAAAATATAAGACATTTCAATGAACTCTCTTTTAGATTTATTGTTCTCACGGTGGAGAATTGTGGTGTTAGTATAGTCCATGAGATGACCAGTGGAATGGACATGTTTGGCTAATGCACAACGGTCAGGGTGAAGTCGAGAATCACTTTTGTGTAGTGTAATACGTGATTTCAATAATTGAGATGTTTGACCGATGTAGGAATTGTTGCAAGAGAGACATGGAATGTTGTAGACAATATTACTAAGCCTATCTATGGGAGTCTTATCTTTTATCTTAGAATAAAGATTATTAATTGTTAGGGCTGATCTACAAGCTACATTAAGTTTAATGTTGTCATTATTATTGCCAAAGCTATTTTCAACACTTTTCAGAATCCTTGTTAACCCCGGAGTGATATCTCTGAAATATGGTAATGAAAAATATTTGTTTATAGGAGTATCAGAGACTGGGTTCCCACTTAAGACATCAGGATCAGCATTGTTAGTCGCGAAGGAAGGTGAAATATCTTCGTCATGGATAGTATTAAACAAAATCTTATTAACTAATGGTGTTGGATAAGCGTTTGAAATAAAAAGTTTCTGTAGGATTTGTAGGTTTTTTGTATGAAATGAAGGATCTGATAGTTTTGTTAATCTATTTTTCATCTGTTTGATTAAGTTGACTTTGGTAGAATTATTATGGTATGAGTTGTAGTTAAGGTATCTACCAGAATGGGTCGGTTTTTGATACCAATCTATTTTGATGTTGTTGGTTTCCCTGATCATCCTTATGTCGAGAAAGGGGACGGACCAATTACCATCTTCCCTCTCTATAGTGAACTGGATGTAGGGGTCATAATCATTAAAAGTGTCTAATAGTTCATCTACCTTGTCATTGGGTATAGCCAAAAGGATATCATCAACATATTTTTTAATAAATGGAATATTAAAGGATAGTAAAGGAATGACTGAGTCTAATACATAATCCATAACGTAAGTTGCAATGATAGGAGAAATCTTAGCTCCCATAGGGGTACCGAAAGTTTGTTGATAGAATTTATCATTAAATGAGAAGTAAGTGTTGTTAAAGAGAAATTCGACGATGCTGATGAATCTGTCGTAAGACATGGAACAACAACCTCTAATACGGTCCCAGTTGATCTCTATTGATGTCAAACATATTCCTAGATGAACATTGCTGAATAAGGATACAACGTCAAGGCTAACGAGGACATAATTTGATGGAAGTATGTAGCCATTATATTTATTTACCATCTCAAAAGAATCTTTAATGTAATATTGACTTTCATAATTATATGCATTAGTAAGTATGTCTGTAACAAAAGCTGAGATATTTTCAGTGGGTGTTCCAATGGAAGCTACTATGGGACGAACCGATAGTGTTGGTTTGTGGATTTTTGGCAAAGCATAAAACTTTGCAATGTTCCCATTATATGTTGTTAGTTTTTTCTTTGTGTTACGGTCAATCTCATTGGAAGAGGCTAAGGATGCGATTAATGTATTGCATTTCCTTTGCAGAGAAGGAGTGGGATTGGATGTAAGTGAAACATAAGATCTATCATTATCTATAAGAGAAGAACACAGTTGTAAGTAGTGAGTTTTTTCTAAGATGACTGTAACATTACCTTTGTCTGCTTTTGTTACTAAGAGCTCAGGATTGTATTTAAGAAATTTTTTTGTTTTAGTATATAAGTTATGAAAAAAAGTATTAGATGATTTAGAAGTATTCAAAATGTGATTAGTGATAATGTTGGTGGTTCTTGATCGGATTAAGTTTTGTTCTAATTCAGATGGCAATGAAGAAATTATGTATTCTAAGTCTGCTAAAAGTGTTTTTACTTGAAAATCTTTTCCTAACTTTGGTTCGATGCTAAATTTATTTCCTAATGCCAAGAAACCTAGAATATCATCAGGAATAGTTGTGGTAGATAAATTTTTAATCCATTTTGGATCAGTTTTAAGAACAGATTTACAACAGGACTGATATAGTGAGTTAATTTTTTTGATATTGTCTGATTTAATTGAATAAAATATTTTATTATATCTAATAGATTGAATATGTGAAAATTGCATCCAATCATATTCCGAGGTTGATCTAATGATTTCGGTTTTTTGTTCAGTGAGTGATTTTTCTAACTGTTTGAGAACTCTATGATTGGTTGCAATCTCAACATTTAAAAGTTTGCTATCTAACCTGATAATTTGTTGACATCCCTGCAATTGCCAGAAACCATTTCTGTGAATATAGTTTTGGACAGAGGAGGTGGCATGAACAATGTGTTTTGGTGTTATACCTTTAGAACGACATGACAATAAAAAAAGTCTCCGATTCCTTTCTTTTGCTAGTCTTACATTAGTTTTTTGGTAATCCTTGAGCAACCTCAACGCCTCAGCACCATAATTAACCCATATCTTGTTATAGAACCCCATGTTCCTCTAAAAAGAAAAGAAATTTAATCTTTGCAGATTAGTTAAATAGTAAACTCTTAAATATTGGGGAAATCTGCAAGAAATACTCTAATGTGTATCAATTGTTTCGCCGAACGTTTTCGCCAAAGAGAATTAATTTGGCTTCTTCAGGGCTGAAAGAGAATAAATTATAATTAGCTACCATATATTATCTATTAAAACATTATTGATCTTACCGTAACTTAGAATTGTAGAGTTAGAATATTAAAAAACTTTGCTAGTAACATAGTGGTGTTTTTTGTTACTATGTGCAAAAAAAGTTTTTTATAAGGATTGAAATGTATGGTAGCTTCGAACTTGACACGTAAAGGCTTACCCAAGGTTAATCGAAAAACCCAATGCAACTACATTTAAAAGGAGGTAATTCTTTGAAATGTCGGCAATAACTAAATTTTTGATTTTTAGATAGTTAAAAGTGAGGTTCTGTTTAAGCCAGAACGCAAGCGCTGACAACTTCATTATTAGCTGGTATGAATCTTTATGTCGTTAAGGTTCATTGGTAAAAAACGAATGAATTTAAATCCCAGTAAAGGGAAATATTATTTTGATTTTCTTTATTTAATTATATTATATTGTTCATGTATTATTGAATCTTATTGAGACGTATCTAAGAAAAGCAAGGGAATGTTATATATTTTTTGTTAATGAAAATTAATTATAAAGGTATGTTAGTTGTTAATGGATATATCAGTCAAGTTAGTAATCTGTGATCTAGTATTGTTCTTGGTATCTGATTTAAGTAACAGGTGGTATATATCGCTTAGATTCTTGATGTCACTCTTAACATTAATGGAGAAATCGTTAAGGAAAATATAAGACATTTCAATGAACTCTCTTTTAGATTTATTGTTCTCACGGTGGAGAATTGTGGTGTTAGTATAGTCCATGAGATGACCAGTGGAATGGACATGTTTGGCTAATGCACAACGGTCAGGGTGAAGTCGAGAATCACTTTTGTGTAGTGTAATACGTGATTTCAATAATTGAGATGTTTGACCGATGTAGGAATTGTTGCAAGAGAGACATGGAATGTTGTAGACAATATTACTAAGCCTATCTATGGGAGTCTTATCTTTTATCTTAGAATAAAGATTATTAATTGTTAGGGCTGATCTACAAGCTACATTAAGTTTAATGTTGTCATTATTATTGCCAAAGCTATTTTCAACACTTTTCAGAATCCTTGTTAACCCCGGAGTGATATCTCTGAAATATGGTAATGAAAAATATTTGTTTATAGGAGTATCAGAGACTGGGTTCCCACTTAAGACATCAGGATCAGCATTGTTAGTCGCGAAGGAAGGTGAAATATCTTCGTCATGGATAGTATTAAACAAAATCTTATTAACTAATGGTGTTGGATAAGCGTTTGAAATAAAAAGTTTCTGTATGATTTGTAGGTTTTTTGTATGAAATGAAGGATCTGATAGTTTTGTTAATCTATTTTTCATCTGTTTGATTAAGTTGACTTTGGTAGAATTATTATGGTATGAGTTGTAGTTAAGGTATCTACCAGAATGGGTCGGTTTTTGATACCAATCTATTTTGATGTTGTTGGTTTCCCTGATCATCCTTATGTCGAGAAAGGGGACGGACCAATTACCATCTTCCCTCTCTATAGTGAACTGGATGTAGGGGTCATAACCATTAAAAGTGTCTAATAGTTCATCTACCTTGTCATTGGGTATAGCCAAAATGATATCATCAACATATTTTTTAATAAATGGAATATTAAAGGATAGTAAAGGAATGACTGAGTCTAATACATAATCCATAACGTAAGTTGCAATGATAGGAGAAATCTTAGCTCCCATAGGGGTACCGAAAGTTTGTTGATAGAATTTATCATTAAATGAGAAGTAAGTGTTGTTAAAGAGAAATTCGACGATGCTGATGAATCTGTCGTAAGACATGGAACAACAACCTCTAATACGGTCCCAGTTGATCTCTATTGATGTCAAACATATTCCTAGATGAACATTGCTGAATAAGGATACAACGTCAAGGCTAACGAGGACATAATTTGATGGAAGTATGTAGCCATTATATTTATTTACCATCTCAAAAGAATCTTTAATGTAATATTGACTTTCATAATTATATGCATTAGTAAGTATGTCTGTAACAAAAGCTGAGATATTTTCAGTGGGTGTTCCAATGGAAGCTACTATGGGACGAACCGATAGTGTTGGTTTGTGGATTTTTGGCAAAGCATAAAACTTTGCAATGTTCCCATTATATGTTGTTAGTTTTTTCTTTGTGTTACGGTCAATCTCATTGGAAGAGGCTAAGGATGCGATTAATGTATTGCATTTCCTTTGCAGAGAAGGAGTGGGATTGGATGTAAGTGAAACATAAGATCTATCATTATCTATAAGAGAAGAACACAGTTGTAAGTAGTGAGTTTTTTCTAAGATGACTGTAACATTACCTTTGTCTGCTTTTGTTACTAAGAGCTCAGGATTGTATTTAAGAAATTTTTTTGTTTTAGTATATAAGTTATGAAAAAAAGTATTAGATGATTTAGAAGTATTCAAAATGTGATTAGTGATAATGTTGGTGGTTCTTGATCGGATTAAGTTTTGTTCTAATTCAGATGGCAATGAAGAAATTATGTATTCTAAGTCTGCTAAAAGTGTTTTTACTTGAAAATCTTTTCCTAACTTTGGTTCGATGCTAAATTTATTTCCTAATGCCAAGAAACCTAGAATATCATCAGGAATAGTTGTGGTAGATAAATTTTTAATCCATTTTGGATCAGTTTTAAGAACAGATTTACAACAGGACTGATATAGTGAGTTAATTTTTTTGATATTGTCTGATTTAATTGAATAAAATATTTTATTATATCTAATAGATTGAATATGTGAAAATTGCATCCAATCATATTCCGAGGTTGATCTAATGATTTCGGTTTTTTGTTCAGTGAGTGATTTTTCTAACTGTTTGAGAACTCTATGATTGGTTGCAATCTCAACATTTAAAAGTTTGCTATCTAACCTGATAATTTGTTGACATCCCTGCAATTGCCAGAAACCATTTCTGTGAATATAGTTTTGGACAGAGGAGGTGGCATGAACAATGTGTTTTGGTGTTATACCTTTAGAACGACATGACAATAAAAAAAGTCTCCGATTCCTTTCTTTTGCTAGTCTTACATTAGTTTTTTGGTAATCCTTGAGCAACCTCAACGCCTCAGCACCATAATTAACCCATATCTTGTTATAGAACCCCATGTTCCTCTAAAAAGAAAAGAAATTTAATCTTTGCAGATTAGTTAAATAGTAAACTCTTAAATATTGGGGAAATCTGCAAGAAATACTCTAATGTGTATCAATTGTTTCGCCGAACGTTTTCGCCAAAGAGAATTAATTTGGCTTCTTCAGGGCTGAAAGAGAATAAATTATAATTAGCTACCATATATTATCTATTAAAACATTATTGATCTTACCGTAACTTAGAATTGTAGAGTTAGAATATTAAAAAACTTTGCTAGTAACATAGTGGTGTTTTTTGTTACTATGTGCAAAAAAAGTTTTTTATAAGGATTGAAATGTATGGTAGCTTCGAACTTGACACGTAAAGGCTTACCCAAGGTTAATCGAAAAACCCAATGCAACTACATTTAAAAGGAGGTAATTCTTTGAAATGTCGGCAATAACTAAATTTTTGATTTTTAGATAGTTAAAAGTGAGGTTCTGTTTAAGCCAGAACGCAAGCGCTGACAACTTCATTATTAGCTGGTATGAATCTTTATGTCGTTAAGGTTCATTGGTAAAAAACGAATGAATTTAAATCCCAGTAAAGGGAAATATTATTTTGATTTTCTTTATTTAATTATATTATATTGTTCATGTATTATTGAATCTTATTGAGACGTATCTAAGAAAAGCAAGGGAATGTTATATATTTTTTGTTAATGAAAATTAATTATAAAGGTATGTTAGTTGTTAATGGATATATCAGTCAAGTTAGTAATCTGTGATCTAGTATTGTTCTTGGTATCTGATTTAAGTAACAGGTGGTATATATCGCTTAGATTCTTGATGTCACTCTTAACATTAATGGAGAAATCGTTAAGGAAAATATAAGACATTTCAATGAACTCTCTTTTAGATTTATTGTTCTCACGGTGGAGAATTGTGGTGTTAGTATAGTCCATGAGATGACCAGTGGAATGGACATGTTTGGCTAATGCACAACGGTCAGGGTGAAGTCGAGAATCACTTTTGTGTAGTGTAATACGTGATTTCAATAATTGAGATGTTTGACCGATGTAGGAATTGTTGCAAGAGAGACATGGAATGTTGTAGACAATATTACTAAGCCTATCTATGGGAGTCTTATCTTTTATCTTAGAATAAAGATTATTAATTGTTAGGGCTGATCTACAAGCTACATTAAGTTTAATGTTGTCATTATTATTGCCAAAGCTATTTTCAACACTTTTCAGAATCCTTGTTAACCCCGGAGTGATATCTCTGAAATATGGTAATGAAAAATATTTGTTTATAGGAGTATCAGAGACTGGGTTCCCACTTAAGACATCAGGATCAGCATTGTTAGTCGCGAAGGAAGGTGAAATATCTTCGTCATGGATAGTATTAAACAAAATCTTATTAACTAATGGTGTTGGATAAGCGTTTGAAATAAAAAGTTTCTGTATGATTTGTAGGTTTTTTGTATGAAATGAAGGATCTGATAGTTTTGTTAATCTATTTTTCATCTGTTTGATTAAGTTGACTTTGGTAGAATTATTATGGTATGAGTTGTAGTTAAGGTATCTACCAGAATGGGTCGGTTTTTGATACCAATCTATTTTGATGTTGTTGGTTTCCCTGATCATCCTTATGTCGAGAAAGGGGACGGACCAATTACCATCTTCCCTCTCTATAGTGAACTGGATGTAGGGGTCATAACCATTAAAAGTGTCTAATAGTTCATCTACCTTGTCATTGGGTATAGCCAAAATGATATCATCAACATATTTTTTAATAAATGGAATATTAAAGGATAGTAAAGGAATGACTGAGTCTAATACATAATCCATAACGTAAGTTGCAATGATAGGAGAAATCTTAGCTCCCATAGGGGTACCGAAAGTTTGTTGATAGAATTTATCATTAAATGAGAAGTAAGTGTTGTTAAAGAGAAATTCGACGATGCTGATGAATCTGTCGTAAGACATGGAACAACAACCTCTAATACGGTCCCAGTTGATCTCTATTGATGTCAAACATATTCCTAGATGAACATTGCTGAATAAGGATACAACGTCAAGGCTAACGAGGACATAATTTGATGGAAGTATGTAGCCATTATATTTATTTACCATCTCAAAAGAATCTTTAATGTAATATTGACTTTCATAATTATATGCATTAGTAAGTATGTCTGTAACAAAAGCTGAGATATTTTCAGTGGGTGTTCCAATGGAAGCTACTATGGGACGAACCGATAGTGTTGGTTTGTGGATTTTTGGCAAAGCATAAAACTTTGCAATGTTCCCATTATATGTTGTTAGTTTTTTCTTTGTGTTACGGTCAATCTCATTGGAAGAGGCTAAGGATGCGATTAATGTATTGCATTTCCTTTGCAGAGAAGGAGTGGGATTGGATGTAAGTGAAACATAAGATCTATCATTATCTATAAGAGAAGAACACAGTTGTAAGTAGTGAGTTTTTTCTAAGATGACTGTAACATTACCTTTGTCTGCTTTTGTTACTAAGAGCTCAGGATTGTATTTAAGAAATTTTTTTGTTTTAGTATATAAGTTATGAAA
Organism: Diabrotica undecimpunctata; assembly: GCF_040954645.1. Classification (NCBI taxonomy): domain Eukaryota; kingdom Metazoa; phylum Arthropoda; class Insecta; order Coleoptera; family Chrysomelidae; genus Diabrotica; species Diabrotica undecimpunctata. The sequence continues at coordinate 76,768,147 of NC_092809.1, read as the reverse complement.
AAAAGTATTAGATGATTTAGAAGTATTCAAAATGTGATTAGTGATAATGTTGGTGGTTCTTGATCGGATTAAGTTTTGTTCTAATTCAGATGGCAATGAAGAAATTATGTATTCTAAGTCTGCTAAAAGTGTTTTTACTTGAAAATCTTTTCCTAACTTTGGTTCGATGCTAAATTTATTTCCTAATGCCAAGAAACCTAGAATATCATCAGGAATAGTTGTGGTAGATAAATTTTTAATCCATTTTGGATCAGTTTTAAGAACAGATTTACAACAGGACTGATATAGTGAGTTAATTTTTTTGATATTGTCTGATTTAATTGAATAAAATATTTTATTATATCTAATAGATTGAATATGTGAAAATTGCATCCAATCATATTCCGAGGTTGATCTAATGATTTCGGTTTTTTGTTCAGTGAGTGATTTTTCTAACTGTTTGAGAACTCTATGATTGGTTGCAATCTCAACATTTAAAAGTTTGCTATCTAACCTGATAATTTGTTGACATCCCTGCAATTGCCAGAAACCATTTCTGTGAATATAGTTTTGGACAGAGGAGGTGGCATGAACAATGTGTTTTGGTGTTATACCTTTAGAACGACATGACAATAAAAAAAGTCTCCGATTCCTTTCTTTTGCTAGTCTTACATTAGTTTTTTGGTAATCCTTGAGCAACCTCAACGCCTCAGCACCATAATTAACCCATATCTTGTTATAGAACCCCATGTTCCTCTAAAAAGAAAAGAAATTTAATCTTTGCAGATTAGTTAAATAGTAAACTCTTAAATATTGGGGAAATCTGCAAGAAATACTCTAATGTGTATCAATTGTTTCGCCGAACGTTTTCGCCAAAGAGAATTAATTTGGCTTCTTCAGGGCTGAAAGAGAATAAATTATAATTAGCTACCATATATTATCTATTAAAACATTATTGATCTTACCGTAACTTAGAATTGTAGAGTTAGAATATTAAAAAACTTTGCTAGTAACATAGTGGTGTTTTTTGTTACTATGTGCAAAAAAAGTTTTTTATAAGGATTGAAATGTATGGTAGCTTCGAACTTGACACGTAAAGGCTTACCCAAGGTTAATCGAAAAACCCAATGCAACTACATTTAAAAGGAGGTAATTCTTTGAAATGTCGGCAATAACTAAATTTTTGATTTTTAGATAGTTAAAAGTGAGGTTCTGTTTAAGCCAGAACGCAAGCGCTGACAACTTCATTATTAGCTGGTATGAATCTTTATGTCGTTAAGGTTCATTGGTAAAAAACGAATGAATTTAAATCCCAGTAAAGGGAAATATTATTTTGATTTTCTTTATTTAATTATATTATATTGTTCATGTATTATTGAATCTTATTGAGACGTATCTAAGAAAAGCAAGGGAATGTTATATATTTTTTGTTAATGAAAATTAATTATAAAGGTATGTTAGTTGTTAATGGATATATCAGTCAAGTTAGTAATCTGTGATCTAGTATTGTTCTTGGTATCTGATTTAAGTAACAGGTGGTATATATCGCTTAGATTCTTGATGTCACTCTTAACATTAATGGAGAAATCGTTAAGGAAAATATAAGACATTTCAATGAACTCTCTTTTAGATTTATTGTTCTCACGGTGGAGAATTGTGGTGTTAGTATAGTCTATGAGATGACCAGTGGAATGGACATGTTTGGCTAATGCACAACGGTCAGGGTGAAGTCGAGAATCACTTTTGTGTAGTGTAATACGTGATTTCAATAATTGAGATGTTTGACCGATGTAGGAATTGTTGCAAGAGAGACATGGAATGTTGTAGACAATATTACTAAGCCTATCTATGGGAGTCTTATCTTTTATCTTAGAATAAAGATTATTAATTGTTAGGGCTGATCTACAAGCTACATTAAGTTTAATGTTGTCATTATTATTGCCAAAGCTATTTTCAACACTTTTCAGAATCCTTGTTAACCCCGGAGTGATATCTCTGAAATATGGTAATGAAAAATATTTGTTTATAGGAGTATCAGAGACTGGGTTCCCACTTAAGACATCAGGATCAGCATTGTTAGTCGCGAAGGAAGGTGAAATATCTTCGTCATGGATAGTATTAAACAAAATCTTATTAACTAATGGTGTTGGATAAGCGTTTGAAATAAAAAGTTTCTGTATGATTTGTAGGTTTTTTGTATGAAATGAAGGATCTGATAGTTTTGTTAATCTATTTTTCATCTGTTTGATTAAGTTGACTTTGGTAGAATTATTATGGTATGAGTTGTAGTTAAGGTATCTACCAGAATGGGTCGGTTTTTGATACCAATCTATTTTGATGTTGTTGGTTTCCCTGATCATCCTTATGTCGAGAAAGGGGACGGACCAATTACCATCTTCCCTCTCTATAGTGAACTGGATGTAGGGGTCATAACCATTAAAAGTGTCTAATAGTTCATCTACCTTGTCATTGGGTATAGCCAAAAGGATATCATCAACATATTTTTTAATAAATGGAATATTAAAGGATAGTAAAGGAATGACTGAGTCTAATACATAATCCATAACGTAAGTTGCAATGATAGGAGAAATCTTAGCTCCCATAGGGGTACCGAAAGTTTGTTGATAGAATTTATCATTAAATGAGAAGTAAGTGTTGTTAAAGAGAAATTCGACGATGCTGATGAATCTGTCGTAAGACATGGAACAACAACCTCTAATACGGTCCCAGTTGATCTCTATTGATGTCAAACATATTCCTAGATGAACATTGCTGAATAAGGATACAACGTCAAGGCTAACGAGGACATAATTTGATGGAAGTATGTAGCCATTATATTTATTTACCATCTCAAAAGAATCTTTAATGTAATATTGACTTTCATAATTATATGCATTAGTAAGTATGTCTGTAACAAAAGCTGAGATATTTTCAGTGGGTGTTCCAATGGAAGCTACTATGGGACGAACCGATAGTGTTGGTTTGTGGATTTTTGGCAAAGCATAAAACTTTGCAATGTTCCCATTATATGTTGTTAGTTTTTTCTTTGTGTTACGGTCAATCTCATTGGAAGAGGCTAAGGATGCGATTAATGTATTGCATTTCCTTTGCAGAGAAGAAGTGGGATTGGATGTAAGTGAAACATAAGATCTATCATTATCTATAAGAGAAGAACACAGTTGTAAGTAGGTGTATATATACATATATATATATATATATATATATATATATATATATATATATATATATATATATACATAATATATTATCTGTTAATATAAATAATTTATAACACCATTTTTTGCTAAATATATATATATATATATATATATATATATATATATATATATATATATATATATATACTAATAATAAAAATAAATTTGAATTTACCTACCTACTCTCATGAATAGTAATAATACTCACAATAAGATACCGTTTTTTTTTCTGAACGTAAAACTGTAAAATTTATAAAGAATTGCGCAAAGCTATATCGCTTTTTCTAAAAGAAGAAAAAAGGGAGTGAACAATGGATGAGGAAAACAATCAGTTAAAGGGGGTGGAAAACCGGAATCCGTAGGTAAATAATCACTCTTTTCCGCTTGGCTTTGATTCAACCGCTGACACTCAACATATCTACTCAACCTGTTCATCCATTGCTGTGTTTGCTGGGGGTATAATATTAAATTTTCCACTTTGAAAAACACGTATATAAACACCACGCGGCGAGGAAAATTTGTCGAGTTTTTATGACTTTTGACGTTTCATTTCCATAAAGGGGATTATAAATGCAATAATTTAATACAGATTTTACATTTTTGTACACGCATTGAAAATACTGTCATGTTGAAAACAAGATTAACGATATTTAGGATTATTCTGAAATACTGTTACATATTCGTTTACAATTTTTTAGTTGAAATCTCAATTTGAAAAACGTGATCACCAATACAACCGTCATAACACATACTTTGAGAGATATTCTTACATTTTACCTTACACAAAACACCCTTAGACTAAATTTATATTTTTGTTTATTTATTTACAATAAAAATAGAAATTCTATCCTCTAATGTACTTAATGTCTTTTTTTATTATTTCATTCATAATCAGGTTGAAGAAGAGGACTCAGGAATCAGAAACTGAGCATTGGCTAAAAAAGCATTACCGGAACTCTGCTCCATCGATTACAACTATTAAACGATGATTTGCTGAATTCAAACGTGGTCGTACCGAAACCAATAATGCTGATCGCTCCGGAAGGCAAAATCATGCAGTTATTCCCAAAAACATAAAAAATTATTATGGAAAACCGCAAAGTTAACTTGCAAGAGATAGCTGACACTTATAAAGGGGTTTTGCCTATTATACTTGAACATTTGGGTATGAGAAAGCTGTTTTCCAAATGGATGCCGCGATTTCAAATATGGATTTATCACTTCACTCCAGAATCAAATCGGCAGTCATTTGAGTAGACAGCGGAGAAAGCCGTCCAAAGCAACCAAAGACGCATCCAAGCCGCCAGAAAGGTTATGTTTTCTGTAATTCTGGGACCCGCAAGAAATTATTTTTAGAGACTCTTTGAAACGTAAAGAAACTATCACCAGCGAATAATATATTGTGATATATGGTTAAATGCTCGAATAAATGAACTTTAATCAAATAAAAGGCAGATATCAAGCATAGTTTTTTTATTAAGTCTTGTCTAAGTACGCTCCTAGAGCATCTTCACATCAAAATTATAGTCTATCCAACAATTTGGTGAATGTCATAAACATTAAATATTACTTAGGAGGAGTGATTCTCTCTCCTACTGTCACCCACTATGTAGCTTCTTCAAATTTAAAAAACTTTTTAAACTGTTTGTCCTTTGTCTAATGTTGTGCAAATGTATTATTTAATGTTTATGACATTCACCAAATTATTAGGATAGCCTATAATTTTGACAAAGTACCCCAGAAGATGCTCTAGGAGCGAAAGTACTTGGGCAAGATTTAATAAAAAACTGTGCTCGATATCTGCCTTTTATTTGATTAAAGTTTAAATAGTATATTGGGTTATTAGAGCGTTTTAAGGCCTCATTTATTCAAGAAAATTTGTGGTTTCAACAAGACAATGCACTGTGTCACAAGTAGATGAAAACGATTGCAAAAATGCACGAATTGGGCTTTGAGTTGCTTCCACACACACCGTGTAGTCCAGATGTGGCTCATAGCAATTACCACCTTTTTTTTCAATCTAAAAAATACTCTGTGGCAAGAGATATCGCTGCAATGAGAAAGTAATCGCCGAAACTGAAGCAAATTTTGAAGGCAAAGAGATTTAAAGGGTTTTACAAGGGCGGCATCAAAATATTAGAAAACTATTGGAATGATTATCGCATAAAGGAGGTTATATTGATGAATAAATAATAATTTTAATAAAAAAAAGTTGTTTCAATGTTGTTTTAGCCTGGGACTCTGATATTTATTGATCGACGGATTATAACTGAATCGGCAAATTAAAAGACAGCCTAATATAAATTTAATAATATAAAACGTTTATTTAAATCACTAAAAAGTAATAACAGAAAAAATAAGTATCCCAAAAGAACGAAAAAATTAACATTCTTCCAAAAATTAAAGAAAAGAAAAAATAAAATTTTAGTTGCTCACAGTTCGCTGTTTTTTAGGTTTATTATCGGGTATTACATTCCCTACATCTGCATAGGATTTCAATGCGCCCATACTTGCAATAAGTTGCTGAATCTGTTCTTGTGGCAGGTATAACAAACATTAAAAAACGGAATTCAACTTTCAAACCCATCAAAACACATCAAAAAGTGTCCGGATTTTTTTGACCAGGAGTGTACTTGTGTATTATACTAATATGAATTGCGAATTTCAATCAATTGAAAATCGTCATTATTACCAGCTATTGATAAGCCATTTCAGTTGAAGCCGTTAATGGATTTTCGAGATCATGTCTGTCGACAAGTTGCTGGTACTTAATTCCCAGTTAGACATACTTGGCTCATCCATCACACAAGGAAGGAATCCATTACGTGTTGGCGAGCTTGTGTCGGTGGACTGTCGGCTTATTATGAATTAGGAATGCAATGTCAAGGCGGTCATGAGATATGCAGATCGCTTTCAACCTGCTGTCGCTATTATTAGCGTATAATGGCCTCCTAGATTGACCATCTTGTCGCTTACGGAAAACGACGAATTTGTTAGTGCTCCGTGAGATCTCAAAGCAGTTAAATTTATGTTTAGTTACTATTTAAACACAAGGTTGTAGCTGTAGTTTCCATATCGTTATTTTTAATCAAATTTGAAAAAAAAATTTCAAACAATGTTTAAAGTAGTTAGTTTATTTATAAAGGACATCGTAGTGAAGCTATTTTCTTGTGTCATTTTAATTTTATCAGTTCGATATTTCGTTGATATTTATTTTTCAATCTTATCAGGAACACACTACAAAATTAACTAAAAATTAGATAAACATAACATTCACAATATTATTACATTACATACACAATAGGATTATATTCGAAGCCCCATTGATATTGGCCAAAAAAGAACCGCGTTGAGAATTTAAAACTTGATGTTTCGGTAAACCCATTATTGGAGCCATTAATAAGAGGGATATAGTTCCGTTCGAGTTCGGGGTCTCAATCTGCCTACTCCCCTTACTCGTGACGTACCAGTATCTTGTTCTCCAGAAATCCAAGAACCGTCAAACGGCACTAAGGTCTCAATCTGCCTCTTAATGTTTTACAGATATAGAATTTTCGTAAATACGGTTGTAGATTCGTTAATTTGTCTGTCCTATGTATGTTCATGGGCAACTGGAACAAGGTATCTCGTAGACACCATGATCTTCATTGGGGATTTGGTATGTTACGGATCTGACGAAATTGGACAACATGGAGTAAGTACTGAAGATGGTTTTGAGGTGTAGAGGATTGAGTTCTACTGATCTTGAGTCAGTGACACCTTTGACAAAAGGTAGAAAGATTTTGGGTTGATTAGATGGCAAGGTTTCTTTTTGGACGGAATGGGGTTTAGATGTTTTTGAATGCTCCTATTGATTTGGGTTTTGTGATAGCCCTTTTATAATTTGGCTTATTGAATTGATTTCGAATGATCTGTGATGGTCGTCGCTAAGTCTTATGGAACGGGAAACAAGAGTGTTGATAACTGAATTGAGTTAGGCGGGGTGATGCTGTGACTAGGCATTGAGATGGCGGTTTGTATGGATGTAATGTAGTATGGGTAATGTCAAAGACGCTTCAGATTCAACTTCCATCATGAATTGAATACTGGGATGGATTCCAGTCAGGTGGGAGATGAAGAGATTTAATATGTCTTTACCATGGGGCCAAATGACAAAGATGTCATCAACGTACCATAACTAGAAGTAGGTTTTAGATTTGACGAGGATAGGGCTGTTGTTTAGAAACGTTGCATGTAGATATCAGCTATTACGTGTTATCAGTGTAGATATCAGTGTTTTATACGAGGTAATGTGTCTTGGGGAATTTGATGTTTAGAGTCCAAGATGGAAATGCAATAGGAATGTTGATCAATAAAGAAACAATGTCAAATCTAAATCTGAAATGTTTTTCAGAAGATCAATAAAATTGAAAGCTTTTTTGACAAAGGACGAGGCGTTTTCGGCTAAGGGTTGTAAGGATAAGGCGAGGTGTCTTGGCAATTTCTGAATGGGGCAATTGTATGCACTGACGATGGGCCTTAAGAGTTTTTTTAAAGTAGGGAGGTAGAGTGAACTTATTTATGATGGATTTGGTCGTTTTTTTAGATAGGTGGTGGGATCATTTAGGACGTGTTTGTATTCTGTGGAACTGAGAAGTTCAAACATTTTGTCGCAATAATTAGAAGAGATGAGAATGACGGTGGCCGAAAGGATGACAATGTCAGGGTTGTTATACAGTTCTTTGAGAGCACGTCGTTCTGAAAGACTGATATTTGACGGTGGGGGTTTAAAAGTATGAACAATTCTGGCGACATATTGTTTGGCAACTTCGGCTTGGTGAAAGGAAGATGAGAAATAGCTTCTTCAGTTTGACAAATAATTTTCTTAGTTGGGATGGAAATAGGAGTGACAGAAAAATTGAAGCCTTTTGACAGAGCTTTGGTAGCTGAATCGGATATGTGAATATCAGAGAAATTGCGTACCACAGTAGAAGGTTGTTGATTCGAAAAAGGCTGTGGATTTGGCTGACAGATGAGTTGGGCCAGTTTGCGTTTCTGGGTTTGGATTTTGTTGTCAGAAATCTTTGAAGTCTTTTTCGTGAGAAAGACGATCGAAAGTATCCCATAATAATGGATGGATATAGTGAGATTGGATGTCATTGAAGGTTTTGAAAAGTTGAAAAGCGAAAGCGAAAGCGAAAGAAAAGCGAAAAACCAGTTGCTCTAAGAATTTTGGAAATCCCTCTTGATAATGGCTCCAAAATGGGTGCCGAAATGTCGAGTTTTAAATTTTCAACGCGGTTCTTCCCAAGAACTTAGTAAACGGTAAGGTAAACATGTATATATATATATTATGATATATACATGTATAATAAAAACGTAAAAAGTAAAAACGAAACAACTTACAAAAATAGAACTATTTAATTTTTAATTTATATATGTCAATAAATTTTTTTTATTTTTGATTTGCAGAAGCAATTTGCCTTTTATGTATAACGTATAACTTATCGTAACTTGACAGAAACATCCAAATCCCGTATTCAGAGGAGAGACTTTTGTGAATAAGAATTCGTATATCATGTGCAAAGAAAATCATTTGATGTAAATACTGTCGCTTTGAAAAGTAGATACAACTGTGTCATGCAGTTTTCTCGCAATGCAGGTGTTAAGGAGTGTTTTATTAAAAAAAAAATGCTGCCTTTGAACTGCTTTTAAATTGATTCAGGATTGAATTGAACTACACTACTTTGTTTGAAATATATTGCAGTTTTTTAAGAATCAAACAAATTAATGTGTCTACAGAAATGTTACACATTACTATAAAAACGAGTTTAAAGGTCATTAAAAGTACCTTTCAATTAAATCTAAGGGGGGGGGGACTTTTATGCTAGGGTATAAAGCAACGACTATTACTACTGAGTCATTTCAAAATATTTCTTAAAATCGTATCTAAAAGAATACACAAGACACTTAAGTACGATATTCGATAATTCAAGAAGCATTGAAAGAATCAAAAACGGATATAAAAGTAAATTATCGAACCCGCAAAAATATAATATACGATTTGAAGATGATACGTAAATAATGAGCAATCAAAGATATCAAAAAAAAAGGACAAGATCGAGCAATATTTTCAGAGCAAAATGGTGAATTATATGATGCCGAGCACCATGATAACTATCACAGATATCCACTATAAAGCACACAGATAACCATCTTGGTTGATGGTGGTAAATTAGTTGGATGAGTGGGAAATAAAAACTCACTCACCTCTGTTTTTTGTGGATACTACGCTAATTCTAAACTAAGCTCCCAGGAAACTGGGAAGGTGTACAGTCTTAGGAAAATTCGAAAACGTGGCTGAATAGTAACTGTACTTGTGTGCGACTCAAGAGTTCCAAAATGGAACAAAGGCTCGAATATGGCACACACTTTCAATCAGGCACACCCTGTACAATCAGCAATCACTATTCGCCGAATCAGAGTACGTGCTCTAAGAAGTGCTCGTATTACTGATCCAACGAATATGGATTCCTAGCTCTACCAACGAGGAGGTCTGTACTAGGACGATTTTTGTGGGAAGGTGAAACACGACGTTCACCGAGAAACAAATAAAACTGAAGAAAAACTTAAAAGAAATTTGGATAACTCAAGTACAACGCAAACTTCAGCTAATCATGTCTGGCGAACTACGGGCCAAGCAATACCACTTTGCAGAGCCGTTAGATATCCTATAGCCAAGGACAACATCAATACTAAATAGAATAGGAACAGTTAAACTGGACTTTATGAGAAGATATCTACAATTCACCAGAGCGGATAGAATAGGACCAAAGAAAATATAGAACAGAATAGAATTAGAATGCTCAAAGGATGCCTGAGCACAGGTGGCCGAAAAGAATATTGGATTGGGATCCACCGGGAAGAAGACATAGAGGAAGAGCTGATACAAGATGGAAAATATACATAGGAAATGTATGTTTTTATAAATGTCTTCGTATGAAGAATGAAAATTGATAGAAAATAAGGTTTTTTCTAGCGATTAGATCCGTAAATAAATTACCTAGTCAATATATCTACCGATAAATCGGTAGAAGTAGCGCCACAGCCAACACAATTAAGTGAAGTCTGTTGTTTTTAAGGCCTCTTGTCACAAAATGTAAATTTTATGAAAAACCATTTTGTACTTTTCTGATTTTTCAAAACATATTAAGGACCTTAAAACTGAAAATAAATCATGTTAGCTGATTTCATGTCACCTTATAACATTATTATTGTATTTTTTTTTATTGAAAATAGTTGACAAAAGTCTTGTTTTACGGGGAAAGTTTTGATTGGTGGATTAATTTACACAGTGTTTATTTATAATTAATATTACTTTATTAAAACAGTTTTAAGACAATACAATTAACTAAAATTAATCGCAATTTTGTAAATTTTTGCTCATTTTTTGCTTGCAACTGAAGTATATTGGGCACTCTTTGCAAAACCATCGTGTTCCTGAGGGACGTACTGCAAAAGTTTATTAATTTTCTTGGTGAATTAGTACTTTTGCTTCATGAGTTTTTCTTGCTAATGAGGAAGGGGGAGATGGCTCAGCAACATACAGTGGGTTAGATAATAATCACGGTTCGATGGTAATCATTGAAGGTTTTCTTAAGAAATCACCTATAAAATCAGATACAACAACCACTTCTTTTTTAAATCTTTCGCAAGTAAATTCGTGGTAGGAAGAAATAGTACATTTCCTTTTTTTGTTTTTCTCAATTTTACTTTTTTCTGAAATAGTATTTTTCTTTTAAAATTTGGTCCACCAACTTTGAAAGTCCAAAACATCTGCATTTTTTACGTAATTCACAGTAAACTTCCCCTGTGTTATAGATGAAAGTATTATTTCTGATATATCTTTCATAGTGTAGATTCTATCATGTTTCCTTAGGTTTCGTTTTACAAGGCCGAAGACACTGTCACATCGCAAATAGGAGTGACCGCTTATTGGAAGTCTATAGAGAACTGTTTTGAATCTTCCACTGTATGTAAGTTGCATTAAAAACCTAATCATCGTGTGATTTTTATTTTGTCCTGTGCCTTGTACAGTTGTCACTGTATATGTACTCATCTATATTAGCTGGAACATTCTCGTCAATATACTTCTTTAAGAAAGAGCAAACTTCATTACTTCCCAGCAATTCTCTGGTGGTATAAAAAAAATGTTCCAGTGTCATTATTACTATTGTGGATGTAAACGGATAGACGGACAGTTGTCTAAGCCTTAGACTCTAAGGTAATATATTTCCTGTACTGGAATCGTAGGAAGCGATCTCTCTTGTCACTGTCCCATTACTGAGGATCGTGATGTCTTCCAATATTCCTAACAATTTTTCTCCATTGGTCTCTATCTTCAGCTGCTCTGAGAGCTATGCAGAATATATAGCAGCTAGGAAGCGATACGTTTGCCATATATTCAAAACATAAAAACATTTCATGTTCGGCACAGTATTCCTTCGTCTGTCGAAGGGATGAATAAAACTTTTTGCTACGCCTCGTATGCACAAATAGCTGCGCAACTGCAACTTGTTTGGTTGTTTTATTCAACCGAGGATATTTATTCTAGTATTGAGCACTTGAGCAGTTCACATTCACAACAAGTGTCAATTTGGGGCCTTCCAAATCTATAATTGAAATGTTCTTTGAAAAGTTTGTAGTAAAAACTATACTTCAAGTTCAACTCGTTATATATCTCTTGGAACAAATTAAGCATTTTTATGTCCAGTTTAGCATCTAGGTATTTTATTTCCTTAGACGAATAGTGACTTGTTTTCAGTGGGAATGACTGAATGTATTCTTTTACAAGATCCGTCTAACCTTATGAAAAGGTCTTCCTATTCATGTGTTGACCTCTTAAATCTCTAGGAGACACCTTTCACAAAAAGATCTTGCAGTGTGCTTATTTTCTTTCACAAATACCGTGCAGATTCAAAAAAGCCTTTTTGCAGAGGTTGATCCTTTTCTTATAAAGTATTGAATTTAAAATAACTTCTATGCTCAACAGAATATTTGGGCTTAAAACAAACATCTTCACCTTCATCTTCGGCAGTGTTTTGTTTTAATCTAGATTTATTTTTCTGTACGGGCTCTGCTTCTATTCATCATTCAATCTTTGCCTATCCACTGCTGGACATAGATCTCCCTCATAATTTTCCATCTATTTCGATCGTGTGCCTCTTGCATCCAATTCCTATGACAATGTTTTAGATCGTCAGTCCAACGTGTTGGTGGATGACCTATGCTTCGGTAGGCATCATCTCTTGGTCTCCATTCCAGTATCCGCTTTGTCCATCTATTATCTGTCATTCGAGCCACGTGACCTGCCCAGTTCCATTTCAGTGTTGCTACTCTCTCTACTGCATCAGCCACTCCTGTTCTTTGTCGTAGCTGGCGATTTGGGATCTTGTCTCGTAGTGAAACGCCCAACATAGCACGCTCCATCGCCCTTTGACACACACGGATCTTTTGAACTGTTCTCCTTGTCATGGTCAACGTTTCCGCACCGTCAGTTAACACTGGCAAAACACACTGATTAAACGTTGTTCTTTTAAGGCATATTGGTATATTAGACGATTTGAAAATATGGTTCAGCTTGCCGAAGGCTGCCCAAGTCAGTCTTATACGACGGAGAAGCTCAACGGTTTGGTTATCTTTTCCTATGCGAATCTCATGACCTAGGTATTTATAGGCCATTACCTGGTCTATGGATCTTGTTCCTACGCATATATCTTCTGCTTCTATTAGGGACTGTAAAAAACGTCTTGCTCATTTTTACACCAATATTTATTGGTCTCCTCATTACAAAAAGATGTATGTTCGTATCACATTGATGAATGTCCAGGTCTTTTGAGAACCAGTCTAATTGGTATATACATATTTCGTTTTACTTAAGGGGACCCTTACCTTCTAAATTGGAAACAAAGACACTTTTAAATATTAAACAAAAAAACTACTATATTTATGGTAATAATTTTTTCTGTTGAATTGTTATAAGAAACATTTGAGGTATACAAAACAATTTTTTTTGACACTTTTCGTTGTTTTTTTACCACTGCAGAGGAGGTCTTCAAAGGATGCAATTTAATTTGCGGGATTTTTCTGCCCCCAAACATTTTTTTTAATTATAACGGGATTTAATTCTTGAGCCTTAAAACTAGTAAAGAAAGCTTTTAAAAGTTGTTTTTTGTTTATATTTTTAAGGTCTTTATAAAAAATTCCAAAAAACGCATGTTTTGTGGGTGAATTTACCGCTCTATTAAAAAGGTGGGGTCGTCTGAACCGTTTAGGGGTTTATTTAGAAGTCGTATATATAATGTTTAAAAAAAATTGGTTTACTGAAATTGGTATAGTGGATTTTGAGAAAAACGTCTCCCAGTTTTGAAAAATGTGATTTCGAGAAAAACGCGTTTGTAGTATTTTTCGCTAATCGCTAATGCACCAGGAATGGCTAAGTGGCGATTCCTGGTGCATATTGGGTGCCCACACTGTCTAGTGAAAGCTGTAAAATGGTCGGTGAAGCTTTTTTTTATAACTTACCCCTTTTTTTGATGTCTCGCTGCTCCTTCTATTGGCTTAAGCAATACGAGCTTTGTCGATATTTTACGAAAAACTACTAGATATATCTCCAATTTTTATTCAAATTTTTATTTTTATGCAATTTTGTCGAAGAACTGAGTAATTCAGAATTTTTTTCTGCAGTAAGCTGATTGATTACCTTTGAAGTTGCTTTTCATATTATGCGTATTTCAATGCGCCCTTACTTCGACCGCCTTTTAAATGACTACCAGATCGAGGCCTTTTTTCCGATTTTAAAAACAATAATAATTTTCGATAAATTTGAATAATATAATTGATTAAAATATAAATATATTTTATATATTTCAATATATAAAACAAGTTTTCGAAAGCAATTGTCGAGTTACAGGTTCATAGGTGAAGCGGGGTGCGAGGTGTTGTATAAAAACGAGTTGTAACTCAGGTGCGTACCGTTATAAATACAGCTATAAGGAATGTTTTTAACAAAATTCGATTTTTTGGTAATTTAGAAAGTATGAGTCCACTTAAACTAAAGTATTACCTAAACTAATCTATATATTCCATCGTTACGTTCAATTCTTCTTCTTCTTCTTTTGGCATCATAACCCTGGATGGGTCTTTGCCTGTCTGGCTATGTCCTTCCATTCAGATCTCTCTTGTGCCCTTCTTCTCCATTGTCTTATGTTCATTGTTTTCAGGTCGTCTTCCACGTCATCCAACCATCTCGTTTTGGGCCTTCCTTTTTTTCGCCTTCCTATGGGCTTCCATTGTAACATTTTCTTTGTTGTTTTTGCATCGTTTTGTCTCTGCACATGTCCCAGCCATGACAGTCTTTGACTTTTCACAAATCTTACAATGTCATAACCTTCATTTAACTCATTAACCTCGTCGTTTCTCCTGATTCTCCATGTGCCATCTTCCTCTTGTACCGGGCCATATACTTTCCTCAGTATTTTTCTCTCGAATGTCCTGAGTTGGGCTTCATCTTTTTTCGTTATTACCCAAGTTTCACATCCATAGGTTGCTACGGGTCTAATCAGTGTTCTGTAGATAGTCATTTTGGTTCTTTTGTCTAATAATTTCGATGTCATCAATCTTTTATTAGCATAGTGTGTACGATTCTCGCTGGAAATACGTACATTAATTTCGCTACTTCGAGTTCTTCTGATTGATTTCTGTGCCGAGATATGTAAAGGCATCCACTCGTTCGATAGTATAGTTGTCTATTGTGATATTATTTTCATTGTCAGTTATTCTTTTGACTGTCATATACTTCGTTTTTATTTCGTTATATACTTCGTGTCATATACTTCGTTACGTTCAATAGTCTTCGGTAAATAACGAAAAACTGACAATGAAGGCGTAATATAATTTTTTGGATAAAAACAAATATTTTTCAAGACTTTACTTAAAAATAGATCAAACCATGTATATTGTCGCAGGATATATTAGTAAAAAACGCTTTAAGAAACATTTTATTTCTTTCCAGGTGCCATATGCGGTGGACAATGTTGCGACGAAAAGACTGAGACCTTATTAAGGAAGCAGGGTCAAAGGGACTTTGCAGCCCTTCTCCGTCACAACTCCAGGTCGCTTCAGGGATTGCTCACTTCCACAGCGACAACTTTGCAAAGTAAGTTTCCGAATAGCTCTAATTAACTCGTAAGGTTTCCAAATTTAATGAATGGCGGACTTCGGAGAAATCAAACGGGGCTTAGGGGTTGTAAATTTCGTTAAGAGGTTTCCTATTGGCTGGATGGACTTATAGTCACTAATTGCTTCTGGGTAATAACTGAACAATATAACCGTAAAGGTAAACTTACGTAGCCGATCAAGTAAAGTATCAAATAGCTAGTTTATTCGAAAGACACGTTTACAAATAAAGGAAATGAAGGCTATTCACAAAGATGTCTCGACACGCTTTGACTTACTGTCAAGCTTTCGAATTTATTT